>NC_056744.1:549795219-549852719 GCF_019279795.1 Protopterus annectens
ATATCATTAATATTAATTTATTATGATTGTAATGCTTAAAATGTTAAATATGTCAACTGCCTATGTAAAATTCCTGATTGGTTTTATTGTTAACATGTTAAAAACTATTAATTAAATTATTTATATTTAGATATTTAATAAAATGTTAAATACATTAAGCATTGCATATTAAAATGTTAAATAATGTATTAAATTCCTATGTAGAATTCCTAATTAACATATTATGTAATAAAATGCTTTTATTACATTTAATTGGGGTCAAGTTATCCGGGGTCAGACTGTCCAAATAATTATTCCCATAGACAATAAATGAAAACAAATAAAAACAAAGAGTGAGAAGGTCACACTGAAAAATGAATCAGTAAAAACTAAATGAAAACTCTAGCCCAGCGAGACCTACCAATGAGTGACCTCCCAAACCTCCTGTGACAGAGGCACATATATGCAAATGACCCCTATGAACATCAGGTGTTTCAGCTATATGGCGATTCTGATTGCCCATGACTTTTACGTTTGAAGTAATTTTAATGGACAATTTCAGGCCAATAAAGCCAAACCCCACTAGCTATGGATATGCATATTTCGGCCTGGGAATTTTAATATCAAAGTGTATCCAATTGCATTGGGGGTCAAACTGTCTGGGGTCAAATCGTCCAGGGTCAAACTGTCCCTCTTCCAGTATGATGCATGGACTGCCTATGCCAGTGGATGCAAAGACTTTGTAGCATTAACCATACTGGCTACAGGAATTTCCAGAATCTGATAGGAAATGTTAGGAGTTTTGCATGTATTGGTCTTGCAAACAGTTATTTTCCATGGACAGCTAAGGAGAAAAACACCACTATGTAAGAATTCTGTGATATAGTCCATTTCCTTGAGGCAACTGTGGGGCATAGAGGGTGGCCTAATGGTTAAGGTGTTCGCCTTACAAACACAAAGTGCAGGGTCTGATTCTGACAAGGGATAATTGGCTAGGCTTAAAATGACTTGCAAGGGCAGTTAGCTTAGTACGAACCTATGAAATTATGAAACCATACAAACTGCATGCACATACATTGTCATCTGGGTCGAACCTGCTCCATATGGTATCTGATAAATCAACTGAAATAGCTTTGCCACCATCGACTGCCAATGGTGTACATTAATGAAGATTATTATATACAATTCACCCCAATTCCATCGAAACAGTTCCCATGATTCTGACATCTATCTCTCATGTGAGCAATGCCAGCATTTCATGCAGGATAACTTTCCACAGTGTCATCTAACTGGTAGGTGCACATATTTACAATAAAGTAACCTGATTAGTCTAGCTTCTTGAATGTAGGCAACAAACCACTTATAATTGTGCCATGAAAGTGATGCTGAATCTACCTTGGAATTGTGGCTGATGATTCCACTCCATCTACGTCCTCCAGACCATGTTGGAAATAGTATATAGGACTACACTGTAGCAGAAATTAAGCATTACAGAATATGTACATGGACTGTTGAAGGCCTGTTTCCACTACTTGGTCACACCTGGTAGTGCCAGCAGTATGCCATTGAGACCTGTAGCAAGGTATATATGGAGTGTGGCATGCAACATAACATGTTATTATCAAATCAGTTAAAATATATGGACACTGTGGCACTACCTGATAGTTTGACATACCTGCAACAGCAGAAAGGGAGGAACCAGAAGTCCTCAGAAAAATTGATTATCCAGGTATTCTCTATGAAGCAGAGACAAGTGCAGTACTCTGTGGCACTAACAAAGAAGTGATGATTGGCTCATAACTATGGCAGTGAGATAAAACAAACACAGAATAAAGGTGATGCATGTATTTACACATCTAGTCTGTGCAGTACAAAGCATTAAATAGCCATGCTGCTCATCAGACATTGCCAGATTCAATATGACATAAGCACTACATCCTTTTTTTTCTGCATAGGTTAAAGGGCTACAGTGGCATGGAACAACAACTCTAGCACATGTGAAAGGGTTATGAGTGGTGCCAGAAGTCAACTTGTTTCCTGTGGTTTGTGCAGTTTCTCCCATCAGAGGACTACAGTCTGCCATGCTTATACAGTGAGGCATGGATAGATGTTCCTCCCTTCTGGGAACAACAGCTATTCTACAAGTTTCCTGTGGCCTTAAAAGTTAGAAGCCCCCCTTACCACTACTGCAACACATCCTGCCTATTTTCTGTGCTCTTGCTGTGCTGACCACTCCAACCTGTAAGCACTCTGAAGTATCCCTGACCAGAATATTGTGATATCAGCACACGGAAATCTCTAGTGTTTGACAATAGTCAAAGGTAGCCAGGCACCCTGGAGTTGTCCATGCAATGTGGTGTACCCGAACTCCTGTCCACTGTCAGTTTCTCTGTATGTCAGTTTTCTCCACTAATTCTCAGTTTTCTGTTGTTTATCACTCTCTGTAATAATAGAAACCATACGGTTTGTCAAGCTGCAAAGGCATTCATATTCAAAGCACTTCAGTTATGTTAATGAGGTGAGTTTTGAATTGCACCAGTAAGAAAATGTGTTATCAGCCTGATTGTGTGCCATGAGGTCTGGTTTGCCTTAGGCATATACATCATGACCAACTAAGGTGTACGCGAAGCTGTAGCCTGGCCTCACTGATACACATTTGCAGCATGGTAATGATAACAGTCATATCGTCACCCAGCTTCTGCCAAGGTCATGTTCAAAGGTTCATAGGTGTGTACTAGGCTAATGTCCCTGGAGCCTTTACAAGCCTAGCCCATAGAAGTGCCCTGGCATTGTGTCACCCAACGTTAGTTCCTGGTGCCTCTATCATGTAGAGCCACTGGAGTGATCCCCGGGGTGAACTTTCTATTTCCCATCCACTCATCAAGATTTCTCTTGAAGAGGGCCAGTGAGGTGCTCTGCTTGACATGTATGGGAAGTCTATTCCATAGCATGGGCAGTCTCTGGGTTATGAACCTGTCCCTCCAGCATGTTCTGTTGATTATGTTAATGAGGTTGAGGTCGCTGGAGCATGTGGTGCAGAGGAATTGGGATTTCTTTAGATGTACAATTTCTAACAGAGCTGGGTCAGACATGGCTTTGTAGATGTTTAGTTATGTATGTTACATATACGGTGTGTGCCTGTGGAACCTGAACACAATACTGATCACATGAATTGTGTTGTGATGGCTGAGCATAATACTATTGTGCTACCATTTAAGTTCACCAAATGGAGTCCAGAATGTGCAGCATTTTGACCAGCTATCGTTTTCACTGCTGGACATGAACTGGTAGATGGATTTGGTATCTGATCTGCAGGACTTGATTGTGGTAGGGCTCCTGCATGGTGTAGTATCGAAATTGTGGGCAATGCTCTTTGTACAGCAGGGGTAATAGCTGTTTAACATGAGAATAATTTCTATTTGTTGTGATCCTTCAAGGTGGCTTTTGCTAAACATAACCTGAAAAAAGTATAGTATATATAAGTGAAAGACAGCTGTTGTAGACATTTTAGTCAAATATAGAATATAAGCTGCTGTTAAAAAAGGGATACTTAGTTCAGAGTACAAAATACTGCATGATAATTAAAAGAGGAGGTTAAAAAAAATTGGGAAAAGACATTGGAAAAGCAATATATAAAGGGAAATGGAAGCACTTCTGTATGGCTTCCAGATATGTAATAAAGTTCAGAAAGTTTAGAATTTTTGCCTAGAAGTATTTAAGGATGTAGTTTTATACCACAAGAAGACATTAGAGAATTTTTCCACAGGTAGACAGCAAATGCTGGAGGTATGATGGGAAAGAAACAGGAAATTAGTAACATGTTTTCTGGCTGTGTAACAAGTTAGCAGATTTTTAAAACTCAGCAGAGTACTTTGTCAGAAATGCTGGGGGAGTAAATGCTTATAACTGAGGAAATTATTCTTTTGGGCTGGAACACAGAATCTGTATGACTTAGATATACTAAGGTCTTACTAAGTTTAATGCTATTGGTTGCCAAAAAAATACTAGAAAATGTATTTATTTAACATTTGTTTACCAGGAACGTCTGACTTGGAACAGAGCCAATTTTCAGCAGAGGCCCGGGGGGAAACGCTCCAGACACATGTCTTTGCAATGGAAATGGAAATAAAAATCTAAGGCAACTGTAACTAAAGTACTCAATATTGTAAAGGATATAAAAGAAGTGGAGGTGTGATTCTCAGAAAAGTGAAGGAGCAAATTACATTGAAATAAATGAAATTTGTTGGAACAATACATGCAGAACAATCTTCAAGGGAAGGAGTGAGGTTTAAAGGATGGCAGAAATTGATCAATTTAAGTATTGTTAGCGTGAATGATTGTTAAAAATGTATACTGCATGAAAACAATGAAAAATATTGTTATGGCTTGTGTTATTTCATATTAATGTACATGCACCTATGTCAGTTTTGCAATTGTGATTTAGTAAAGATTAAAAAAATATATTTTTCCCCTATGAAAATAGATTGTCCTGTCGCCACTTGTCTTTTTGGCAAAAACCCAATGATTTTCACAGATTCCTTTCTGTCTTGAGGAGTATATTCAAGAAACACACCTGTCACCTGCAGTAGGGTTAAGGCTGAAACTGTGATGTATTTTTAGTAGCACAAGTAAAAAGTCAGTATTTGTAAAATGATCTACAATTTTTCATAAAATTGTAGCTGGCATTTTGATGAGGCAAGTAGTCAGGCACATTATTATGGAACCTGTCATTATTTTAGATTTCTTACACATGGTACTGTGTGTACTTAAAAAATAAAAAATTATCAGTGGATCAGAATGCTCACAGCAGTCAATATAATTGTATCCCTGATTTAATCTCCAGTATTTTATTTATTTATTTTCAGAGAGAGAGTGAGGGAGAGAACAAGAGAGAGAGAGAGAGATACCTATGTTGCATTGATGATTTAAGCAAGTGTTCTGTTGTGAATTGATCCTGCCAGTGTTCAGTCATTATGTCCATTCTCATTTGTTCATTTGCAATGACCCAGTGCCTTTGTACTTCTTACTAATCAATATAAATTTTCAACATTTATAAATGCTATTATCAAAAGTATGATTTTGCATCAATTAATGCTAGTATTTATACAGATTATATAGTCTGTCACCCTGCTTAGTAATTATTTTAGTAAGTAGTAGTTTTGTTGCCTGGACAAAGTCATGGGGTATCTTTGCTTCTTCTCAATTAGTTTTGATTTTTTTTGAGATTAACCTTATCGCCAGCAACATGGAGATTCCTCTGGTGACCAATAGCACAACAGGTTACACAATTTTAGCAGACAAGACAAATGCTTTCAGTCTTCTAGTTGTACAAACTTTACAGGATATGGATGTTATTAAACATTGGCCATTATACAATCTCTCTTTCAACTGTCTATGATTTAGCAGCATATCAGTGATTTTTGCCTCATAACATTTATGATTTTCTGGTAAATCACAGAAGGTTGCTGTTATTCTGTAATAACAGATATCAGAATTTTATACTTCCTACTGCTTGAGAAAAGCATGTTGATACAAAGCATGTTTTTCTATTAACTTTTTAAATGAGTTAAGAAAAATATTAACAAATTATCCCTGATTTTCAGCCTTTCTGTCATTATTTTTAGTTTGGTTTACAATTCCTGAGCAAAGAAGTTGAAAGGCACAGTGACCACCTCTAATGAATTTGAATGGGAAAAGTAGTCAGTCAAAAACAACATTTATTGACAGTTTACGTGAAAGTAACCCACTTTTCTGATCAGCAGACCTTAATAAGATTATACCAAGAGTTATGGAATTCCATGCCAAATAAAATGGAGAAGCTAAACTTCAAGTTGCTAAACTATTTTGATAAAATGTCTCTAAGTGGATCATATAAAGAAACTATTCCATTTAATGTAATGCCAAGTTAGCAGTTCCTATTTTTTTCTCTTGTAAGTACAAGAAATGCTTAAAAATGTGCCTTCTTTTGGGGGGTTGACTCTCTGATGCTAGGGAGACTAAAGGTGGTATCATACCTCCTAACCTCTTAGCATAAGACATCTGAACAAAGACTAAACTAATGGTGGGTTGCTCTTAGAAAATTAGACATTTACTGGAATAACAGCATTTGTATTAATGTGCATTTGCTGAAGGATATGAAGTCTAAAACTCAAATGCATGTCATTATTTAGTGACTTCAGTCCTCAGTGATTTGCCAAAAAATGCAATTTTTTTTGCTGAACAGACCAAAAATATAAGGCAAAAATCTGGACAGTTGAGCGATATGGGTGTTATTTGACATATGACTGGAAATTATGTCATGACACTGGAGAACTTCCCTGATAAGTGCATGGAATCATTTATATTCACCTGAGCTACTGCCAGGTCAAGCAGATGGGGCCTCAGTTTAACATCTTATCTAAAGAATGATACTCTCAGGAGTATAGCTCCACCTAATGCTACACTGTAGTGTGAGTAATGTGGAAATTAATTCAGCCACCTGGTGTGGGGATAGAACTAACAGCCTTCTGGTTTTTCAGCACTCAAGAAGTCTGCTATATAATTCATTTTCATAATGCAGGTTCTTCTCTTGTTTGATATTTTATTTTTCTTACATTCCTGCTGCCCATACCTTTCAGCTTCTTACAAGAATAAATCTGGACAGAACCATAAATAATGAGGGGGCGAAGGCCCAACAATTGGAGCAATTTTCAAATATTCCCCATAGAAACTTACAAAGTTGATAGACTATCAGGTTTTCCATTAGCATGAATTTTCTTAAGGGTATGAAGTTTGAAACTCAAATGCCTTTCATTTTTTTCTGATTTTCATTTGCCAATAATTTGACAGAAAATCAAAATTTTATGAAAAACAGACCAAAAATATGAGAAAATCTGGACAGTTGTGAGGTGTGCTGTTAACCTATACAACTATTGATGTATGAGATAAATTTTGGTGAAACTCCAAAGTGGTCTCACCAGCACATATTTATACATATATCACCTTCTCATGAGCACCACTACTTTACCTTCAAAAAAGACAAATAATTGTCAGTGCTGCACAGAGTACACCTGCTAATAGTCTCTCCCATCTTCACATTTCTCCAGTCTAACTCATTCCCACCGCTAGCTGCCAAATTTTGAACTAAAATCACACACTACAACCTCAGACACCCCCACCACCACAACTTTAAGCCCCACAAACTGGGCTACACCACAGAAAGCACTCTTTCTCAATCCTTGCTTCTAAAACATGAGAATCTCCCTAGCATCACCTAAAAGAATTACAATCCCACCTTTAGAGATGAACTTGAAAAAAATCGTCCAGACCAATTAAACTGCACTTGCAACATAGCAGGCTGCATTAAAGGTCTCTCATGCCATAACCTTATTCTGTCTGTCATCATCTACTAACACCTCATAACTCCACCCCTCCCCCCCCCCACACACACAC
The DNA here is from genome assembly GCF_019279795.1 of Protopterus annectens. Taxonomy (NCBI): domain Eukaryota; kingdom Metazoa; phylum Chordata; order Ceratodontiformes; family Protopteridae; genus Protopterus; species Protopterus annectens. The sequence goes on from NC_056744.1 coordinate 549,802,630, forward strand.
ACACATCTGTCATCATCTACTAACACCTCATAATTCCACCCCTTCCCCACACACACTCCTGTGCTGACTTTCATTGCCATACTGTATTTACACTGTGATGTATAGCTGAAATATAATCATGCACACTTGTAAAATGTGCAGCTCTATCATAAATGTTGCTTCATCTGTTATCTGACACAATATAGTTTTTGTTATATATTGTTACTTTCAGATCTGCTTTGATATGTATAGCTTACCATCTCTCTCTTCCACATTTTTCTTCTTTATGAATTATTTCACCCTGGCAGTACTTGCAAAGTTAATTTGTGATCAGTGTACTATGCCAGTAAACATATGTAAAATTTTATAAATAAAATTAAATGTGCATGTGTGTGTGTGTGCGTGTGTGTGTGTGTGTGTGTGTGTGTGTGTGTGTGTGTGTGTGTGTGTGTGTGTGTGTGTGGTGGTGGTGTGCATGTGTGAGCATATCCTTGTCTCTCTCTCTCTCTCTCATTATGTATGTATGTATATATATATATATATATATATATATATATATATATATATATATATATATTATATATATATATATATATATATATATATATATATATATATATATATATATATATATATATATATATATATATGGGTCTACTTTACTTACCCGAAACGTTATTCACCGACACTCCGTTGCCCGACACCTAAATACCGACAGTACGAAATACCGAAACTGTAACACGCCGTATAAGTGTACCGTACATCTACAGGGAAGTAGCCTACCATGATCAGTATTTGTGAAATGCTCACAAATACTGATCATGGTAGGCTACTTCCCTGTAGATGTATGGTATACTTATACAGTAATGCTGAATATTACGTGATTTGCTGTTAAGAGCAATTGTCGGGATTACGATCGTTGGCGTGTTACAGTTTCGGTATTTTGTACTGTCGGTCCTTAGGTGTCGGGCAACGGAGTGTCGGTGAATAACGTTTCGGGTAAGTAAAGTAGACCCATATATATATATATATATATATATATAAAATATATATATATATATATATATATATATATATATATATATATATATATATGTATATATATATATGTATAGATATATAAAGTGTTTCAAACTGTATATAAGTGTTTCAGAAATTTGTCATCGGCACATGCGCAGCAAGTGCTGGAGATGGCAAAAAAAAGGAGGATTGAGTACACATGGGTAAGGTTAATTTGGGTTTGAGAATTTAATGGCAGATTGTGTGCTGAGTGTTTTAGGGTTGGAGTTAGAATCCGGTTAGGGGAATGGGATAGACTTGGTGTTGTGCTTGTGTGCAGTTACATGTAATTTCTAAGGTAAGCTGTAGGTTTGTGGATAGGGGAGGGCATCATTAGGATCAGAGTTAGCACACATTGGTAAGGTGGTACAGGGAATGAAGCCTTGTGTCCATCCTGACTAATGTATACAAATGCTGCCACTATTCAGACAAAATATGTTTGAATTTAGTGGCAGGGTTTTAATTAAATAACTGCAAAAATATTTTTTATATCTATATTCTGTGTAAGTATATCAACCACTGTGCCACATAGAGGCAGTTACAACAACGGACTCGTTCAGGTCCTGTGTGGGTACTGATTACACGAACAGATAGTTCATTAAGACCTCACCAAGGCCTTTAACACCATCCCCCACTCTGGAATCATAGATAAACTTACTAAGCTGGGCATAAATCCCTACATCACTCGATGGGTTGCCAACTGGCTTACTGACAGAACCCATACTGTAAAAGTAGCCGACTCCAAATCCAGCTCCCAACAGGTGACAAGTGGAGTACCTCAGGGTTCATTCCTGGGACTGCTCTTGTTTAGCATCTACTTCTCTGAAGTACAGGCCAACACTAAGGGACTCTGGCTAGCAAAATTTACAGATGACTACAAACTGGGAGCCATTATTGAATCCCCAAATGATGTGGATATTCTACAAAAGGGCCTTACAGAAACAGATGCTTGGTGCCAGAGCCATGGGCTCAAGCTTAATGCCAAGAAATGTATAGTTATCCCCTTTGGGAAAAACCATGTACCCATGAATTACCACATAGGTGGCAGTACACTAAACACTAAAAGTGTGATGAGATACTTAGGGACACAGGTGGACAGTGGTCTCACCTTTGATAACCACATCATCACAACAGTCAGGAAATCCTTCTATGTGGCACACCTCATCACTAAGGACTTTTCATCCAGAAAAAGGAGGTCATTGTCCCACTGTAATCATCCCTCATTAGACCCATTATAGAGTACAATGCCTCATTTGGTATGTACCTCACAAGACATCTGCAACAGCTGGAAAGGCCACAGAAATACCTCACTAAAAGAATCACAGGCCTAAAGCAGATGCCCTATGCTGACCATCTAAAAAAACTCCAGCTAGGCATATCATCTATTCAGAGGTGATCTCTGCTTAACATACAAGGCCATGTCAAACCCTGAGCTGTTGGACATGCTCCATTTAAAGAAATCCCAATCCCTCAGAGCCACACGCTCCAGGGATCTAAACCTTGTCATCACAATGAACAAAACATGCTGGAGGGATAGGTTCCTGACCCAGAGACTTCCCATACTCTGGAATAGACTGCCCATACATGTCAAGCAGAGCACCTCCTTGGCCTTCTTTAAAAGGAACCTTAACGATTGGATGGGAGATAGGAAATTCACCTCGGGGATCACGTCAGTCACCCTGCTAGACAGGGGTCTAGGGAAGTAAATATTGTGGGAAGAAATATCCAGGGAATTGTTATGGCTAGGCTTGCATAGGCCCTACGGCCGATAGCCGAGTACCAACCTATGAACCTATGAACAACACATTTTGTATATTTTTCATCCCATATGTGTATGAATGACTCGTATGGACTAATGCATTCATTTTTCTTTTTCTGTTTCAAGTGTATTTGTTGAGAGTGATTTTGTGACTTTTTTGACGTCTGCAGCCAATTTTTTACTATTCTGTATATTCCTTATACATGTGGCAATATCCATTTAACAGCTAGGTGATTTCTTTTCAGTGATGGCATTACATAACGATGCCACAGTCTTTCAGATTGCAGTCTGCTTCATGTTCATTAAAAGCTATTATGTTTAAAATAAGGTCAGAATGTATTCATTTGTAGAGTTATGTGACAGAAAGCTGTATTTAGTGTGAAATTTGTTTTCTTAAGTGAAATCAGAAGATTTTATGCTACTTCATTTCCTAATGTCTGATTGTTAGTAACAGATTCCTTGTCTTGTGCTCAGTAACTGAAAAAAATCTTCTGTTATGGAGCTGCCTAACATGCTGACTTAATTATATAATGAAATCTCTGTGAATACTGCTCTGGTCTGTGTACTGTTTTCAGCAATTCCATTTTCATGAGATGAAATCTAGGAATCACCCATGAGATTTTTAAATATAATTTCTATTCATTTTGCTGATTTCATTTTTAAATTAAAACATTCTAGGAATAGAACACTAAGTAATGCAAATTGGAAATAATATGAATAATAAATATGAACAGAAATACATATTGTAGTGAATTGGTTATCTGGCCTAAATTGCTAAATTCCATGAAAATGCCATGATGTTTTAATTCTAGTTATAAAAAAAGACAGGATTTACTGGCATTTTTCCTTGGAAAAAATACAGTTGGTGTCCCTGATTTTGTGCAGAAGAATTTAATGTAGAAATTTATAGGACCTTATTGGAAGAGAATTAATACATAGGTCTCCATTTGCATGAGTTGTGATTTTCCTGAAGTGGAGGGTTTAGACCGCTATGTCTAAAGATGTCTTATTTCTGTGTGTCATTGATCTTGTAAATGTTGGTCAGCGAAGTGTAAATTAGTTGCCATGGTAAACTTCTTGAAACATTCAATATAGGAAACACTCTGTGCATTGGTGTTGAAAATATTGATTTCACAATGATGTCTTTAATCAATTAATTTATTTAATCTATAGTTACTTAAACTGTTTTGTTGCTTAATGAGGGGGTATTCTATTCTATTATGGGCTAAGGATGAAAGAATAAAGGGGAAGTCTGCATAGCTCTCAACCTCTTAGCACAAAAAAATCTGGACAAAGCCAAAATAATGGGGGGACAAAGCGTCAAAAATAGGAAAAATTTTTAAATATTGCTCTTACAAACTTAGAATGTTGTTAATGTTATCATTTTTTTATTTATTTTTATTTATTTATTTATTTAACACTTGTTGACCGGGAATGTCCGACTATGTTCCACAGATCCTGTTTTCAGCGGAGGCCTGGGGAGAAATGCTCCAGAAGCATGTCTTTAGAATGTGGGAGGAAACCGGAGTACGCGGAGGAAACCCACGCGAACGCAGGGAGAACATGCAAACTATATTATCATATATTTTCTGAAGATATAAAGCCTGAAACTCAAATGCCTGTCATTATATAATAAATTCAGTCCTCGCTGATTTGCCACAAAAATCTAGAAAACCAAAAATTTTATGAGGAACAGACCAAAATATGAGGTCAAAGCTAGACATTCTGTAAAAATCTGGACAGTATGGAATTGTAACTTTCTTAGTTTTATAGAAAATGCATTTAGCAATTTGATTACCAAGATAGCATTATTTCCTAAATACAAGTAATATATGCTAGTCAGCGGAGAACTTGCTGCCAATGAATGTGTCTAAATCTCTTATAACTGTTTCAGTTTTAAGGGAAGTGACATGTTGTTGTTGTTTGTCTTTCGGCTTTTCACGGTTAGGGGTCGCCACAGCAGAACTCCGGTCTGCTAATGATTGGCAGTAGATTTTCATGAACGCCAAGGTGCCAGCTTGACGTTCAACCTTCAATGAAGGCACATCCATTTACGCATGTCTTTTGAACGTCCACCCAACTACGGGGAGGACATGCAGACTCCACACAGAAGGCAGTCCCCACACTCCAGTCGAGAATCGAACGGGAGAACCTCTTGCTGTGAGGCAACAACGCTACCGCTGCACTACTGCAGATAAGGGGAAGTGGCATGTATGTGGTATGACATGTATGTGGTATGTATTTGGACAGCCTTGTTAACAAATGAAACAATACTAAAGTTTCAGGAACTGAACTCATGTCCACATGCCCATAGTCAGTTAATGTTTATGGATAATCCAAGGGTCATCAAGGGATCTAATAATGAGACTCAGTTTGCATCCAAAAACAAATCTGGTTTGCCGTAGGTCTCTACCATCTGTCTTCATGCCAGGAAATACATAGCAAAGTGAAGACTGATCCTTGTGAGTCACCATTATTGATATTGTTTGTGTAGAAGAGAGACCATTAATCTACATTGTATGTGCTCCACCGGTGAGTGACTAGACTATCCAGCGGATGACTTAGGGCTTAATATTGTGGTATATGAGCTTGTCAATAATACCAATATGAAGAACTGCATCAAAGGTTTTTGCTAGGTCCAGAGATGCAATTTGGACAGATTGACTATTGCCCATATCTTCAGTAAATCTTTAAAAGATGCTAGTTAGACTGAGTAGACAAAAATCTCCATTTTACAATATCAGATTGATTAGGGTAAGGGAACTGTAGGTCACCTAGTCCTTATTTATAAATTCCACTACTTTATATTCCATGTGCTTACAAATGATTCTCATGAGACTAATCGGTCAGTAGTTCATAGGGTATGTTGAGGGCCTACCTTTATGCAGTGGTATCACTATGTTTGCTCACCAGATATTTTTTACCTAATCAGTGGAGAGGCTAGGATGCAGAGGTTCACTAAGGCCTGAGCAAAGCTATGCTTCACACTGACTATGAAATAACCAGGTAAGTCAACAGTGTCCTACCTCCATGTATTTGGTTTTGGATCATACTAACATGACTTCATTCAAAGTGTTTTTTGAGGGACTGGTAGATTATAGAGCAAAGGTGGAGTGCAGCAGTATGTGGGATTTTTAAAATTGGAGCTAGGTGAAGTATTTCAGATAAGAATAGAGCTTTTGTTGGACAGCAGCTATGTACTGCACTGGGTGATGCTACCAAGTTCAGCAATATTGTTAAAAATGCCATATAATTGTTCATGGAATAGGTAGCAACTTTTAATTCATTACTTGTCTTACATTTCCAGTGGTATACTTCAGATCATTACTGGCAAGTGTAAGATCCTTCTCTTGAGGAAGGAAAGGGATCTTATACTTTAGTCTGTACAAGTAATAGCTTAAAAATGCCTGGCCCTCAATGTCCTATTTGGATACATGATATTATTATTCTTTTGGGAAAACTCGTCTAGACTGAAAAAAGCCCCATGGGGTATTAACCTAGTAACAATCTTGTTGTTGTTGTCTTTGGGCTTTTCCTGGTTAGGGGTCGCAACAGCAGAACTCCAGTCTGCTACTGATTGGCAGTAGATTTTGACAAACACCGAGGTGCCAGCTTGATGTTCAACCTTCAACGAATGCATGTCCATTTACACATGTCTTTCGAATGCCCACCCAACCATGGGGAGGACATGCAGACTCCATACAGAAGGCACTCTCTGCACTCCAGCCGAGAATCGAACAGGAAAACCTCTTGCTGTGAGGCAACAATGCTACCGCTGCACCACCGTGGCATATACTATGAATCTATAAATATTTACACCATAGGAGCTTATTTTTAAAAGGTAAAGGAATATGTCTCAACACGGTAGCTTAACAGTAAGTATTCTGTAAGAAACTTTGGTCGCAAGGTGACCTCTTTTGTCAGCTCACAGGAAAGAACACCTTTGAATTTCTCCTGGTATCAGTGAGTGATACATGACAGATTCTCTGTTAGTTTCTAAGTCAGTGGGGTCTTTAGTTGTGGTGTAACTAGTGGTAAGTGAGAAAATAACAGCATGGTGATTGGGCTTAACCAGGTAAAAGGCAATGCATGGTGAGATGCAGCTTAGGTTAAAGTGTATAAAGACGTTGTCGAGAACATTATACATCTTATAAGGTAGAGGACAACTTTGTCAAAGAAATTGGCATTGCATAGGTGTGAATGTTTATTGTATAGGTTAACTGAAATCACATAAGATTATCATATTGGGTTTAATAGATACAACCCCCATATAATTTAAGTATATATTATGGTCACCATGTTACATTGACAGCAGTCTATATATAGCAATAATGTTATAGTTATGCTTATTTAATGTTTCCATGTCCAGCAGAAGCTTAAGGCTGGTATCCTGTTTAATCTGGTTGGGATAATTGAATTGAAAATGTACAAAGATATCATGTTTCAATAACTGCACAGGTATGTATTTGCTCAAGGGTCAAGATAGCCTTATTCTACGGATTTTTTATAGACTCCTGGTACTGAGCAGTACCTGCTTGTAGCACGCCAGATTAGAATTTATTACATTATATACCCAGAAGTCAGACTGTGCTTAAAAATGCGCTAAGATGCAGCCAACATTCTACTCAAGATACAGATGCCATGAGAAGAGAAATGCAGGCCATCACTCACAGGCAAGGTGACCTGTCAGCCATTGCCTCCCATGATGGATCATCTTCTGGATGGCAACAGCTAACAAGTGAAAAGTCAATTATTTTATCACTGAACAGGGGTATGATTCTTGGAGATGGCAACATTTCTGCTCAAGACTATTAATGTTCCTGTACTGAATATATGAATGGGGGTCATGATCGTCTCTCTCTCTCTCTCTCTGCTTCTTTGTTAGAGTTTATTGCTCAATGTCATTCACTACCATGTTGGGAATTGTACAGTCTTACTTACATTTTGGGGTGAAGTGAGATCTGTGCGTCTGCTAATCTCACTCTTTACATCAATCCAAATAGTTCTTGAAAAACACTTACATGGACATTACAAGAGAAAAAGAGAGCGCTTCCTTTACAGGGGCACAAAAAGCTCATGTTAACATAACTTGCCTGAGTTCTTCATCTGTGATGTAATTTTTCAACTTAGCAATTGTAATCTATAGTCGTTGTTTGGTTAGAAAATCGAGATATGTACAGCTAAGGGGTAGTTAATATAGTTCGTTAATTTTCTGCATATTTGATAGCAAGTGTGCTCTGTATTATAATTTTAAGTAAAGTATGTTATTTTTCAACTGCAAAAGCTAGGGGTTTACTGATTACTGATATGAATAAGTGTAATTGGACAGTGCCGATGACATACCATCCTTTGAATTGCGAGTAATTTTGCTATAGCTTCTATAACAAAATGTTATGCAGTTAGCATATTTTGACAGTGCTCAGTAATTTTGCAATTTACTTATCTGACTGTTCTGGCTAGGCAACAAAAAGGTAATTTAAGCCTTGTCTAAAGCAAAAAATACAGCCTCTATGGGACCAGATGGTTTCCCAGGATGTATTCTAAACAAACTAAAACATGGATTAGCATCACCATTAACTACTCTATTCACTCACAGCTTAACCACTGACTTTATTCCTGCAGAATGGAGAACAGCAATAGCTATGCCTCATAGCAACAGACCTATGGAATTAAAGACTCCTAAGTCTGATCACCTCATTTGTAAAGCAATGGAACGTATTATCATGGAGCTCATAAATAAAGACATTGATGACCTCCAAACCCTGGATCTGACCTAATTTGGCTTTGTCAAGGGCAGATCCTGCCTGATAAACTTGGTAGATGTCTTGAAAAATGTGACCAGGGCCATTGATGATGGCAAATCTGTGCACACGGCATACCTCAACTTGGTAAAGGCCTTTTACACAATCCCACACCTCAACATTACCGATAAACTTAGCAAACTGACTGCAAAACCCTTTGTTGTAAAATGGGCTGCAAGCTGACTCACAAACTGGTCACATACTATCAAAGTTGCTGACTACACATTATCCATCAGACCTGTCACCAGCGAGGTGCCAAAAGAGTCAGTGCTGGGCCCCTTACTGTTTGGTATATACTTCTCAGATGTTCAGGCCAATACTAAGGGGCTGTGTCTGACCATGTTTACAGATGACTGCAAACTGGGTGCAATTATTGAATCCCCAAATCATGTCAGTATACTTCAGGAGGGTCTTACACAGACCAACGACTGATGTCTTAGTCACAGTCTCAAACTGAATGCAAAGAAATGCATCATAATTCCCTTCAGTAAAAGAAATGTCCCTTCACAGTATCAGATTAACAAGAATACCCTATGTACCTATGAAGTGGTAAGAGATCTGAGATCACAAGTAGACTGCAACCTTAACTTTGACCACCATGTTTCTACTGTAGTAAGGAAAACATAGAATGTAGCACACTTGATTAACAAAGGTATCACCTCTACAGCAAAGGAGGTTATAATCCCTCTATAGTTGTCACTAATTAAGCCCATAATTGATTATAATGCCCCTTTTGGCATGTACTGTACAAAGCACTTGTTGCAATTGGAGAGACCTCTGATTAAGAAGATTAAAGGACTCCAGCACGTGCCTTACACAGACTGACTAAAGTCCCTGTCACCATACTCAGTATTGTATAAACTTCTTAGCAGACACATGCCTGGCTTACAGAGCAATCTCCAACCCAAACCTAATGAATTTGTTGCACATCCGTAAATCAAACAGGACTAGAGCTACCCATTCAAGGGACCTAAATATAGCCAGTAACTTGAATAGGGCATGTTGGAGGGACAACATTGTCTCCCAGTGACTGCCATGTCTTTGAAATAGGCTTCCAATTGATGTGAAGCAGAGCACCTCCATGACACTGTTCAAAAGGAACCTGGATGAGTGGATGGGACACCATAAATTCTTACCAGGGATAGCGTCCACAACCCTCCTGGATATGGGCAGTCATTAATAAATATATTCCTGAGTATTGATTAGAGTATCTATGGTATTACATTGGAATGAAATGGCTAGATTTGAAATGATCTATGATCCTATGAAAATAAATTATTAGCCCCTCCATCTTTTGACCCTTTTGTGTGTAATAAATGAAGATTCAGTTACTGTTGGTAAAATAATACTGCAGGGCACTGAGCTTAGAATTAAAATGAGTAGAATTCTGGGAAGCCATTGATCAGACTTCAGTGTGAGCTTTATCTGGATCAGGCTGATATTTGTCTTATCCCAAGAAAACTGTGCACTTTTGCTATTCACTCTTAAGACTATCCATAACACACTCATATATTATTTACTAATAGCTGGATAAAGATGTTTGTTTTAATTTGAGATAGTGGTGGGTTATCTCTACAAGTGAAGTCTTAGTAAATAAATTAATGCTCAGCTTAAATGTAAGGGAAGATGCATTTAATGTTATCTTCATATTATAATTATTTATTCCTATTGATATGTGGTTCTGTGATCAGTTATCAACTGGGAATTACTTAGTTTTCATGAAGTTCTGTGTATCATGAGCTTATATGCATATTACAGAATCCTGCTTTACATTCTGCCTGCCACTCAAGAACTTGATAGTGACTGCATTTACTTTAAAATGTTCTACTTTCCAAATTGAATGTGTATTTGCAATTACTTTTATAAAAAATAGCTAGATGATGTTTATCTGATTAATGATTTGGTAAATATGGATTTCTTGTACAATCATAGCATATAAATGGCTATTTGCTGCCAACCACAATGACATTAGCTGTATTTTTCATTTTATTTCTTAAAGACTGCCTCATAGCAGTATTTTGACCAGCGCATCTGTTAATGAAATGCTGTACTGATACATAAGAATTGTTTATTTCTATTATTAATGTAGATGTTAATCTATAGTTCTGTGCTTCATAGAAAATTAGCTCTGTCTGAGTGTATTATTAATCTTCATATTTTCTCATTAGCTTTTCACACTTCTTTGTGCCAAAACATATAATGCTGCAGGGCATATACTATTGATGTTCAGTAATTTTAGTATTAATGTTTGTTATATTTTATTTAGTAGCTGAGTATACTTTTTATAATGAAAGCCTTTTTGGTCTGATCTTATGTCAAATATGGCTCCTGTTTAGGTCTTAGCTCCACTAGTCTCAGCCTTTCAAAGCTGAAAGCTCATGCAATGCCTTGAACTTGAATAGTGCATGAAAAAAGCCCAAACATCTTAAATGATTTAAGAGTTTTAATAATTAATCTAAATTCCAAGAAAACAGCAGCAGCAGAAGCTATGTGAATAGCCTAATAGTATTGAATATGTAGATGCACTCTACAGTAGACAGCAAGAATGAGGGAAGGCCTACAACTAGGTTAAGATGGAAGCTAATTATATGTACTTTACTGTGAATTCTTTGGTAGTAATGATAAACATCAGCTAGGCTTTACTGCAATAACCAATAAACTACATCCACACACTTCTTTCACTAAAAACTGTCTGAACTAATTGCAATATGTCTTTTAAATAAAGGCATCTGATTCAATATCATACACTTATGAAACAAATATTTTACTGTGCAATACTTAAAAAAGCAATACAATATTACTTTATCATTTTGTGTTTGTTGCCATTTCTTAATAAAATAATATCATTGAAGACTGCTGTGCCTTCATTGAAACCCTAGAGCCAGGAAAATTCTGTCACCACTATCTAACAGTCCATTAACTAAATATTTTTTCATTTGTCAGTGCATACAGATATTTAGAACTGTAAATGTTATTTGTACCTATATGCACTTATAACTGTAAATGATATTTAGTGCTTTTTAATAACATGCTTCTTATAATCAATTGTCATTTTCAAACATTAATTTGAAGTATATATTAGTTATGCTCCTCTTACTGGTTGATGTTGTAGATACAAAACTCTTGTTGAACACAAAGAAAACCAGGGAACAGTCAGTGCACAGTTAAAACATCTAGCAGGGCATCAGCAAGCTAATTGGAAGAACTTGAAGAGAACAGCTGTCTTGTGTCATAACAGCTGCCAGTCTTGGCTCTTAAAGGTCCTTATTCACCAACCCAAGGGCAAGCTTCTCAGCTGCATTTCCAGAGAGGCTGTGGAAGTCCCTGTTATCAGGCACGTGGGAACGTGTATGCTTTTTAACAAAACCAGTCTCCAATAAAAGCCCACATACTCTTTCTCTTTGTTGCTCCTGATTTTATAAGCATGCTACAACCAATGACATCAGGATAAGATAATGGATTTGACCCTGGTAATCCATTTGGACCATAACTGCAGTTCCACATGTGTACTTCATCTTAAGATGCTAAGCATTTCAACCGCTTTCTTAAAGAAGGGTTTGTTACTGGGTTAGACTTCTTTTTCAGTACTACTCTTTTTTAATCAGGGATAATCAAGTTCTTCCAGAATCTTAGCCTTCCTACCATAAGCACTTCTAATGGAGATAAAGATGTCTCATTTGAGAACTAATTCTGTAATGAAACAAATGTTGCTTACTTTCCTTGAGTTCCTGTCATTGCATCAACATTTTTGTCACATGTAAAAAGATTAAAGAATGTTCACCAACATTATTTTTGCCAGTAGTAGAGTTTTCCTTTCTCTACTAGTATATAAATGTATAGTTGGCTGGGGATGTTGGAAATGTCACCATACTTGAGAGCCCAGGAGTGCTTGCTCCTTGCAAAGAAAAAAAATGTTCCTCAGACAATCAGCAAAATTAGTTTCAGTGAACAATTTTTAAGCATTTTATATTTGCACATACGGCTTTCTGTGAGTCATCATCAATCCTCCCTCCCTTTTTTATATCATCCTTTCTTGCTACCCTGTTAAGTGGAATATGAAATTATAAAACCTTTAAATGAAAAACTCCATTTGTTTTTGCAAACTTTGCATATTTCTTATTGAGAAAATTAATTCAGTAACATTTCTGAAATGTCATGTATGCTAAAACTTTCTCTAAGTTTATCAGTGGTTGCATTTAAAGCAACAAAATTAACTGATACACATCCATCCACTTTAAAAAATGATCTATCAAAAGCAGAGGCATTTTCTAAAGGAATGGACTAGCACAGTCTCCATGCAGACTAATCCTTGGCTGCTTAAGTCATTCCTTTAGGAGTAAAGGTGCATATGGTGGTGAGTAAAGGTTTCCTGGCAATCATCACAAAGTTTTTTCTTCCAGTTTGTTTCTCATGGCTAGCATTAACCCTCCATTCATACAGTTTGACTAAGCCTCTCCTTCTGGACATTCCAGGTTGTGCCTGGTGCAAACTATTCACCATGATAGACCAACCATCTGGAGGGATTATAAGTAAGTATCTCCACAATTCACAACCATTTCAAATACATTATTCTAAAATAATTTGGCATACATTTTGCTCATTTTTAGAACAGATGTTGAACTCGAATTTATGCACTTGTAACAAAGTTGCATTTTTGACAGTCCAGTACTTAATTTAGTGCCCACTAGTTGCTGTCCATAATAGTTAACATAAATACTCAATGCTATGTCCAAGTTTGTATTTTTTTCTGAAAGAGGTCATCTGATTACCAGAACTGTATTAGCTATGGACTATTGTCATATTCTACTGCAGATTTAGATGAGTAAAGGTATACAGTAGGTATGCAAATTATCCACCCTGCTAATGACTGGAATTCAGAAACATCAGTACATCAAAATACTACCGCCTCTCTTAAAATCAGCATGGCTTTTGGTCTGGTCTCAGTACATCCTCAGCTATCTGGACAATCAGTGATGACATTCTTCTTGGAATGGATAATGGCTTAATACTGCAGCAATATTTATTGACCTCACCAGAGCCTTTGATCTTGTTGATCACTGAATTCTCCTAGACCATCCCAATGAAAAAAGTACTGGTGATGATACACTTCCTTGAATTAAAAACTACCCCTCTAACTGCCACTTCTCAGTTAATTTCAATTAATCTACCTCTATCTCAGTCCCTCTGCAGAAAGGTGTCCATCAAGGATCCAGTCTGTCACCTTTCCTCTTGTCTGTCTTTATTAACAAACTCTCTTTTGACATGCCACATCTGCATTATGGGATAACATTTCAATCCATCCACTCTGTCTTCTCTTGAACTTGAATATCAGGCTGATGTTCATGCTTTTATTTAATGGGTCAGTTGTAAACGGTTACTGCTTAATACCTTTAAAACAGAAACAATGCTTTTTGGTACTAGGCAAGAACTCACTTCTATCTCCAGAACTCTACAAATCAATGATTTTAGTAACACTATTGAAAATGTCACTTCATTCAAATATCTAGGGATTTGGTTGGACCCCTTCTTAAATTCCCAACTCCACCTGAACTGCACACACAAATAAATCAACTCTCTTCTATTCTGGGCTAATAGGATTTATCCTATTCTATCTGGACCTTGCATATAAGCCATAGGTAAAACTATATTACTGGTTTAGATAGACTATTGACTCCCCATAATTTCTGCAGCTTCTAAAAGAAATATATCCACCATTCATTTAATTTCAAATGACATTAGCAGATTCATAACTCTCTCCCCAAGAAATGAACACTGCAAAAAAAAAAAAAAAAAAAATCTAATTGGCTATCTCTGAAATAATGTGCTGACATTTTACTTGCCTCTCAACTATTTAAACTTATTAAGAATGATACCTTCTCTCCATTAGCTTCCAGACTATTCAGAGATGCACGATTGTACAACCTTAGACATCTTAACCACTTATGTCCTCTCATCCCGACCCCCTGAAACTAGGCTTGGATACACAGACTATTCTTTCTCAGTGACTATTCCCAAACTATGGGAATCTCTCTCTTTTCTTGAAGACCATTCCACTTATGCCAATTTCCATTTGCAAATAAAAGCACATTTCAAGAATCTAGGAAAATGCAACTGCTATATCACTGGCCATATAACTTAACCACTTCATTCCCTTCTTCTGCATAGATACCTTGCTCTGACTCAATTTTTAATTGCAATTCTTACAGCATTACCACCTATCATGCCACTTTATATTTAATGCATGTGTCTACTGTGTTTTTTCACTCACTCTGTATATCTTGTCATTTATCTATTGCCCTTATATCCTCAATCTAATTATGATATTCACTTTGTACATAATATATGTACATATTGCATTTTGTCATTCTCTTAATGTCATGTATCCATTGTGTTTTCTCTGGGTTGAGACTGAAATGGGTCAAGCAGGAACAGAGCTCTACCCCGGTTAATAAATTCAGAATAAAATATATAAATGTGAATTGTTATGACATTATGGAGGGGGAGCATTCATTTCATGGAAGTCCAACTGTAGACTACTGACAAATCTTCGGTTCCACCAATAAGTGCCCACAACTGCCAAAAGATGATAATTCCACAGTTTATTGACAAAAAACAACGAATAAACGATACTGGACGCACAGTTAGACACTAAAAACACTTAAAACACAGCGAATGCGATACAAAGTTAAGCGCTTTCAGCCAAATCAGCTGGCCTTCATCAGAACTATAGCGTATTACTATTACGCTGTTTAAATAACTTCATTGGCGCCAAAATCCATGTTCACTTTCCTTAAAGTTATACTAACCATATATTACATATACGACCTTAAAGTTCATTAAAATTCATTATGTCATCAATACTGAAACACTATTAAAAAGGAAAACAAATAAAAAATAAAAAATATATATGTTTATGCTTATTAACAACTCAATAGTTGTTTCATTGTGACTTGACCTTTTAAACATTATTTATTGTTGCCTTCATACTACTATGAATGTTCATAAATCTAGATATAAAGATGATAATAAATTGATAATAAAATGAAGAACTACTAAAATAAATAGGGAAATATTATGAATTAATAACTTGCATATAAATAAGGGCTTAACTATTATTACAAGTTAAAAATACAAGAATTATTACTGTTCGAAAATACTAACTAAATACTAAATAATTATTAAATAACTGAATAAATAAATACTAAATAAATAGTTAATGAATACATTAAAAAATCCTTTAAAAAGTTAATTAAAAAGTTGTTATAAAAGTTTTTGACAAATTTCTTTTAACAATATAACAAGGATTTTACTGAAATACTTTCATTTAATCCTGGTGGAGTGGTGGCATCCAACCATATTTGCCACCAAGTCTCCTTGTATGCCAGTATACTCTTAAAGTCACCACCTCTCGGGTCTATTTCTATTATATCAAGTATACTAAACTTGAATTGATGTTCATTCCCTTTGCTTTCTACATGTCGATATAAAGCATTCATTCTATCCTTGGTCCTAATACTATAAGTATGGTCATATATGCGTTTCTTAATACATCTTTCTGTTCTACCAACATAAAAACTTGGACATATCTCACATTTAACCAAGTATATCACCATTTTAGTATTACAATTTCCTTGTTTACATCGTATAATAGTTCTATGTCCATTCTGTAATATTATCTTATTGTTCTGTGACATATAGCTACATTGATTACATGATCCACATTTCCTGCTTCTGTTATTATTGTATATGAAATTTCTTTTCCTATCAATGTTTTTATGTTGCATTAAAAACTTCATATTACTTCCCATTTTGTAAACAAAATTAGGCTTAGTACCTAATATTCTGACCAGACTCATATCTGTACTGATTAAATGCCAAAATTTATAGATAATTCTTTTAATTTTATCCACTCCATTATTATATTGTAATATACATACTCTTTCATACTTGGAAACTGATTTATTATTAAATATATTATTACTAAATGAATTCTCTGCTCCCAATAAAGGCTTGTATTTAATATTCCATTGTCCAATAACATATTCAATAATCTCATTCATCATATCCGTAGGATATCCTCTTTGTGCAAATAATTTTTTAATAAAATTCAATTCAATTTTCATCTCTTCATAATCCGAGACCATTCTAGCTGCACGAATGCATTGTCCTTTAAAGACATTATATTTAACTTTGTTAGGATGGCAGCTAGAATAGTCCAAATAATTGTTAGAGAAGGTGCTTTTCCTATGTATTTTTGAATGAACATTACCTTTGTCATGGTAAATATATGTATCCAAGTATGGTAAGCCTTTTTTGTTAAAGGAATGTGTAAATTTCAAGTAATCACTACTATTATTAAGAAAATCTATAAATTGCAGCAGCTCATTCTGTTCTCCTTCTCATATAATATATATATCATCCAGAAATCTGGAATAATATTTTATATGTTGGAAGTATTTACTGGGGATTATACAATGCCTACTCTAAAACGTGCACGCTGATTGGCCAGCCCAACCAGCGTGCCCATTGTAAATCCCTCAATATACTAACGGAAAAAGGTCCGGTCGCCCGGACTTTTTCCGTTAGTATAAAACACTGTCTCGCTATGTTAAAAGAGTTTAACATAGCAACACAGATTTAAAAAAAGCAACGGAGATCTCCGTTGCTTTTTTTAAAGCTGTCTCGCTATGTTAAACTCCTTTAACATAGCGACACAGTGTGTAAAAAGCAACAGAGATCTTGCGATCTCCGTTGCTTTTTTTTTAAACCTGTCTCGCTATGTTAAATGAGTTTAACATAGCGAGACAGCTTTAAAATAAGCAACGGAGATCTCCGTTGCTTATTTTAAAGCTTCCTTGCTATGTTAAACCCATTTAACATAGCAAGACAGTAAAAAGCAACGGAGATCTTGCGTTCTCCGTTGCTTTTGCCCACAGCTCTGATGTACTGCGTAGGCATGCGCAGTACATCAGAACTGCCGCGGAACACCAGACAGCTGCGGAAGGGCAGCAAAGAGGCATTATCCAATGCCATTATTTAAGAAAAGTAATTATTTATTTTCTTAAATAATGTCATTGTATAATAGCAATAACCCACTTCTGGGTGTAGGTAATGCTGGATTTACCCACGGTTGTCTTTGTTTGGTCCCTCGGGCTTCGCCCTCGGGACCAAACCACGCCAACCGTGGGTAAATCCAGCATTACCCACACCCAGGCATGGGTTATTGCTATAATACTATAGTATCTTCCCAAAACAGCATAACCAGGTTGGCATAGATGGGGGCACATACTGCCCCCATAGCAACCCCCCTGGTTTGCTTAAAATATTCTCCCTCGAAGTAAATGAAATTATTATCCAATATTATTGACATCATCTCTACTAATAAACATATCTCGTCCCATTCTAAGTTGGTATGTCTCAATAAACTACTATTAAAGGCTTCCAGACCTTCTTGTTTTGGAATGCAGGAAAATAAGTCAATAACATCAATTGTCACTATTATAGTATCACTATTCGATATTGCTTTAACAGGGAAATTAGATAGGAAGACCCAAGAATCCTTGACCATATGTTTAATGGCCGAGTACATATCCTTTAACTTTATGTCAATATACTTGCCCATAGGAAATGTTTTAGAAAACCTACCAGATACTATTGGTCTAAAGGGGGGGGGGGGTCCTTGGTATCTTTATGTACTTTAGGTATACCTACCAGGGTAGCTACCTTAGGAAATTTAACCTTAATAAACTTGTATATTTCATCAGTAATTCTACCTTCTAATAGGTATTCTTCTATATATGCAATTGTAAAGCAATTGTAATTCTTCATATGATAAATTTTTTATATTTGTACCCTGTTTCAAGTAATTATATTCCTGATATATTTCTCTTGTAACTACCTTGTCAAAAACATCTACAACAGGGTGATTAGGTGGCGTAAACTTTTTAACAAAATTTTTAAAAGATTTTTTAATGTATTCATTAACTATTTATTTAGTATTTATTTATTCATTTATTTAATAATTATTTAGTATTTAGTTAGTATTTTCGAACAGTAATAATTCTTGTATTTTTAACGTGTAATAATAAAGCCCTCATTTATATGCAAGTTATTAATTCATAATATTTCCCTATTTATTTTAGTAGTTCTTCATTTTATTATCAATTTATAATCATCTTTATATCTAGATTTATAAACATTCATAGTAGTATGAAGGCAACAATAAATAATGTTTAAAAGGTCAAGTCACAATGAAACAACTATTGAGTTGTTAATAAGCATAAACATATATATTTTTTATTTTTTATTTGTTTTCCTTTTTAATAGTGTTTCAGTATTGATGACATAATGAATATTAATGAACTTTAAGGTTATATATGTAATATATGGTTAGTATAACTTTATGGAAAGTGAACATGGATTTTGGCGCCAATGAAGTTATTTAAACAGCGTAATAGTAATACGCTATAGTTCTGATGAAAGCCAGCTGATTTGGCTGAAAGCGCTTAACTTTGTATCGCATTCGCTGTGTTTTAAGTGTTTTTAGTGTCTAACTGTGTGTCCAGTATCGTTTATTCGTTGTTTATTGTCAATAAACTGTGGAATTATCATCTTTTGGCAGTTGTGAGCACTTATTGGTGGAACCGAAGATTTGTCAGTAACTGAGTGGATTTTAAACTGTAGACTACTGCTAATAAAGCATGCAGAATAGTGAAGATATATCATGAAAAATTACATTCTGGGCAGCAAACTCCACTATGCAAAAACATACAAAGAAACTAGTTGTCCTAAAATATTGTTGATGAGCTCAGTCACAATAATTTCCAAAAATCATGAAACCCAGGTAGTGTTCCAAAGGAACAAGCCTTTATTTGCCACAGGCAATCAATCCTCAGTAACAAAAAATCAGAAATATTTTAACAATGTTAAACATTGCTTTTATATAGTTAAAAGTAGGTGTGGAAAATGTACATATTTTTTCATTTTAAACCTGCTTATTCAAGGTAAACAGTATAAACAGGGACGTAAAAGTGCATTTTAGAACAACAAGTACCCACCCCCACACGCTACTACTGATTAGATCAAACTAAGTCCTAGCTAAGGAAAACACTACCTATCAATTTGCAACCCACATTCCAAAATCAGGTATTAAGAAAAGTATGAAATACACATAAAAAGACTTTTAACTAAAACCGTTTTTGGCTATCTAATGCAATAAAGCCTTCATCAGGTCTGTGACAAGAACTAAAATCAAGAAATAAAAACACTTATCTATCTAGCCATAAACATAATCTAACTAGAACACTATAAATATAAAACTACATCTGTCTAATAATATCATCTAGTGAATATCCATCCATGCATGTTAGTGTGCATGAAAAACTAAGTAATTAACAGCTCACAAAAAAATGTTAGGGTTTTGCAAAAAAAAAGCTGTCATGACAATTTTCATGTTTACAGCCCCTAAACATGTTTATACAATGAAAACTAGACTTATAACCAGTAGTATTTTCAATACTTCACTCTAGTTCTGCAAATGGCCCTGTTGTGGTACCCCCATTAATTTAGATGTCATTGAAGTGAATAACAACATATAGCAAATCTTATAACAAAGTTTCTAATGTTCTATGACATACTGTGATGGCACAAAACCCCCCACACTTGATAAGCCGCATGCCATTAATTGCAGTTAGAAAACGTCATCCAAACCGAAAGCATCACCACTTTAATTAAGTTTGCATTCTCTCCTCCTTTGATGAAATCTTATTCATCTTTTACCTAAAAGCAATAAACTAGAAAATTCAACAGACAATGAACATAGATGAAGCTTTAATTCTATTTAACTCAATATTCCTAAATATATTAAATAAAGCTGTATCCATCCAAACTAAAAGTGTCAAGTCAAACCTAGCACCCTGGCTTTCTCAGGCAATGAAACTCTAAACATTCTGGTACACCATTTACCAGCAACCGACTTCTACATCATAGCAGCACTACCCAGCCAATTCTAACCACAGCCACTCAATGAAATAATATAGCTAGCCAGGTCAATATATGCTTTATAGAACATGTAACCTCCCTTATTTAACCAGATACTTCCACAAATAGCACAGCATCTGCTGTCTTCTAACCTCACTCACAGTCATTTTCATTCCAGCCTATGCCAATTTCAGCCATTAAAAAACTGCTCAAAACATTGAAGTCCATCATGCTTGTCTATGACAAATTACCAGTAGAATGCCTCAAATAAATCATTGATACCTTCTCTTACTCAGTATCCATTTTGATAAATCACTCCATAAATGAAGGTTCTCACTCTGTGGAAAAAAACCTCCATAGTACCATGGAAAACAGCAGCAAAACCAAGAAAAACAAAATGTCCACAAGTGAGGGAAACCAAAAGTAATGGTAATAAATCATCAAGTCTTTATTTCACGACCACGTAACAAAATCCACAATAAATGAAGCGCTTTCGCTCAGTTAATACCGAGCTTTTTCAAGATAAAAAACAAATGAAATAAAACAGCCATCATTAAATATATGGGAGTGAATCATGTGACTCGTTAATTAACATAATTAATGAGAATTCGTCATGTTAGATATAAACCTATCACTGAAAAAAAAATTTTAAAGACCAATGCTGTTAAAAGTGTCTTAGTAATTGTTGGTGCAAGTTGTCAGCATTGTATAGCAATCACAATTAATATTAATCGAAATCAATAAAAATATTAAAAAATTGTTACGAATATGTAACTGACCATCTTCTGAGCATACAAGGTTCCTAACAGCACTCCCTTAACACTATAAATCTTTTATAAAGTTTAAATGTGCACAAGAGTGTAAATTCTATGCAAATTGGACAAAATCTTACTAACCAAGGTATCGTGGTAAAAAACATATAAAAATACTTTTAAAAATACCTTTAAATATATATATATATATATAGATATATATATACATATAAGAGATGTGATGTTTGTCACATCTTATTAAAAGATAATTATAAATTCAATAATAACAATAAAGATAAACTGTGTAAGCTTTCATAAACAATTAATTGATACTACTCATAATCGGGCCATCCTCAACTTTAAAACACTACTAGTATTAATATTTTCATTAAGACCTGAAGGTTTACCAGCATCTAATCGAAGCTGCCAGAGGAGCTCCATATACTCCAACCTGGTCTCCCAGTCACCACCCCTAACGTCTGGTGTCACCTGTTCCAAAACTATAAATGTGAGTTCCATATTAGGACAAAGAGTGGAATGTTTGTAAATAGCATTAGTCTCTTTTCTTTTGGAGACATCGTATAAGTGTTCATAAATCCTTCTTCTCAGGGACATTTCTATTTTCCCAATATAAAAACTGAAACAACTTATACATACACCTAAATAGACCACGCCTTTCGTTCCACAGTTGGAATATCGATTAGCGTGAAAAAGAAACTTCCTGGATGGAATATATAATGTACTGTCATTGAGAATGGCTGAACATTGCTTACAAGCCCCGCACTTGTGAGTCCCCAGTCTAAAATTTCCTGATGGTACCTTAAGAAATTGCTTCCTCTCAAGTAATTCTTTTACATTACCATCCCTCCTTCTAATAAATCAAGGATGTTCTTGGACTAAGTTTTTTAGTTTGTCATGTAGAGTGAGGACTGACCAATGCCTCGAGACCACATCTTCAATTTCAAAGGAACTATTAGAGTAGGTGTAAATAAAATTGTTGTGCAAATCAACTTGTTAGTCTATTCTATCACTTTCTAGTAGAATGTCACCCACTCCTAACAACGGGGGGTATTTAAATTCCCTGTTCTCTGTGACTTCTTGAACTAAAGTATTGACTAGTGAAGTGGGATAACCCCTTTCAAAAAACAACTTTTTCAAAAAATTAACTTCTTCCAAAAATAGTCAAAGGTACTGGACATCCTGGATGCCCGAATTAATTGCCCTTTGACAATACCTTTCTTTTGGTAGAAAGGGTGCCCACTTTCAAAATGTAAATATAAATTAGAGAATGTGTCCTTCCTGTAAAGTTTGGACAAAAACTTCTGATTAATGTAATCCTTAGAAAGGGTAACATCAAGATAATTCAACTTGTCATGACTAACATTGTAAGCGAAAGACAAAAAATGGGTGGTGGAATTAATGTAATTAATAAAGTCATAAAAATTCTCAACAGTTACATTCCATAATAGGCAAATATCATCAAGGTACCTGCTGTAGTGTGTTATGTATTGAGCCCAACTTGTTGAAAAAATGAATGTCTGCTCCCATTTGTGGAGCACCACATTTGCATAAAGAGAAGCACAGGGGTACCCATTGCCACCCCTTTCTTCTGTCAACAAATCTCTCCATTAAAGTAGATGAAGTTGTTTTCCAACACCATTTCCATGAACTCAACTAACAAGTTGGTAACCCTGTTATCTAACCCAGCCTCTGTTACTAATACTTCATTGAACCACTCTAGGCCTGTGGAGTGTGGAATACTAGGAAACAACTCCACTATATCAATGGTAATCATCAAAAGATCAGTTTGGAACAAGTCAGACTCAATGCCTTTAAGAAAGTCCCATGAGTCTTTACATACATGTTGTAGAGAAGAAACATTTTTTTTTCAAAACATGATCAATAAATTTACCTAATGGTTCAATTATACCCCCCGCACCTGATACTATAGGCCTAAACCTGAGTGGATCTAGACCCTTGTGTGTTTTGAGGATCCCAAAAATGATTGGGGTCCTAGGTTTGTCAACATGTAAATAGTTAAATAGTCGCTCATTAATAACTCCTTGTAACAAGTGGTCAGTCAATGTGAAATTAATCTTAGAATAAACAATATTCATCTCATTCCTAGAGACGAAATGATATTGGTCTGTGTCTTGCAACATGTTGTAGAGATAGATGCCGTAATCAGTAGTATACATTAAAACCACTCCACCCCCCATTGTCGGGTTTCATAACCCTGCAGCCTTCACTCTTGAGATAGTCAATTAACTTAAATTCTTCTGCTTTTAGGTTGAGAGGAAGTGTGTGTGATTTCTTAAAATTTAACATCCTGATATCCCTCTCTACAAGTTCCTCGAATACCCTTTGGGAAGGGTGTGTAGGGGGATTAAAAATGCTGGTTCTCGAAAGTCCCTCTCTGTTGTATGGTTGCCCCTTAAAGTGAAATGCAAGGTTAAGATGTCTGACAAACAATTTCAAATCCATGAGTGCATTGGCCAAGTTAAAGGGATGCAGGGGTACAAAATGAAAACTGAAGGCTCAAGCCGAGATGTCAGAGGAATAAATTTGCCTTTTTCTGTGGATTTGTGGATTTTCTGAGAGTTGTTATTCTGTACAAAATGAAAACCTCTGGTGAACAAATCAAAAAGATCTTGTGTTAATTCAATTTCAGTAAAATTGTAGATGACAAAGTTGTTCTTCTTACTAACCATGTATTTATTACCAAAAAACTTGTGTGAAGACGTCTAAATAATCATTGTCTACTGGTATGTCACCTTGTTCTACTTGTATCCATTGTTCAATCCCTGTTGTTGTAATCTCAGTCCCCTCACTCCGGATCTGCCGGGGGGATGCTGAAAATCCTGGTGTGAATTTTTTCTCCCCTTTTCTGCCAATCTTTCACTCCTTCTAAGTGGTTCTACAGGTGGTCTAGAGTAATTGTTAGGAGCATTCACCTGATTAGTCCTGTTAATAGCCTGATTATTGTTCCATCTACCTTTAACAGGAGATGGGTAGGCTATTCCCTCCCTATATTCGATGAGGTCCCTTTCCAGTTTGTTCATCTAACGGTTAAGAATTTGTTAGGAGCGGGTGACATTCTAGTGGAAAGTGATAGAATAGACCAACAAGTTGATTTGCACAACAATTTTATTTACACCTACTCTAATAGTTCCTTTGAAATTGAAGATGTGGTCTCGAGGCATTGGTCAGTCCTCACTCTACATGATGAACTAAAAAACGTAGTCCAAGAACATCCTAGATTTATTAGAAGGAGGGATGTTAATGTAAAAGAATTACTTGAGAGGAAGCAATTTCTTAAGGTACCATCAGGAAATTTTAGACTGGGGACTCACAAGTGCGGGGCTTGTAAGCAATGTTCAGCCATTCTCAATGACAGTACATTATATATTCCATCCAGGAAGTTTCTTTTTCACGCTAATCGATATTCCAACTGTGGAACGAAAGGCATGGTCTATTTAGGTGTATGTATAAGTTGTTTCAGTTTTTATATAGGGAAAACAGAAAGGTCCCTGAGAAGAAGGATTTACGAACACTTATACAATGTCTCCAAAAGAAAAGAGACTAATGCTTTTTACAAACATTCCACTCTTTGTCCTAATATGGAACTCAAATTTATAGTTTTGGAACAGGTGATACCAGACGTTAGGGGTGGTGACTGGGAGACCAGGTTGGAGTATAAGGAGCTCCTCTGGCAGCTTCGATTAGATGCTGGTAAACCCCCAGGTCTTAATGAAAATATTAATATTAGTAGTGTTTTAAAGTTGAGGATGGCCCGATTATGAGTAGCATCAATTAATTGTTTATGAAAGCTTACACAGTTTATCTTTATTGTTATTACTGAATTTATAATTATCTTTTAATAAGATGTGACAAACATCACATCTCTTATATATATATTTTTAAATGTATTTTTAAAAGTATTTTTATATGTTTTTTTACCATGATACCTTGGTTAGTAAGATTTCGTCCAATTTGCATAGAATTTACACTCTTGTGCACATTTAAACATTATAAAAGATTTATAGTGTTAAGGGAGTGTTATTAGGAACCTTGTATGCTCGGAAGATGGTCACTTACATATTCGTAACAATTTTTTAATGTTTTTATTGATTTCAATTAATATTAATTGTGATTGCTATACAATGCTGACAACTTGCACCAACAATTACTAAGACACTTTTAACAGCATTGGTCTTTAAAAATTTTTTTTCAGTGATATGTTTATATCTAACATGACGAATTCTCATTAATTATGTTAATTAATGAGTCACATGATTCACTACCATATATTTAATGATGATTGTTTCATTTGGTTTTTATCTTGAAAAAGCTCGGTATTAACCGAGTGAAAACGCTTGATTTATTGTGGATTTTGTTACGTGGTGGCGAAATAAAGACTTGGCGATTTATTACCATTACTTTTGGTTTCCCTCGCTTGTGGACATTTTGTTTTTTCTCCATAGTACCATAACATAAAGGTAAAAGCTCAACTACTCTGTCTAGTTACAGGCCCATTTCTATTTTATCACTATTGTCTAAAATTCTCAAAAAATCTGTACAGACTCAACTTCTTGCCAATATTACTGATAATGTATGTCTCTCACCTGCATAGCATGGTTTCCATCTCAAACACAGTATCGTAACTGCCCTCCTAAGCTTCATAACTACAGTAAAATAAAACAGAGATAAGGGTAATCTGGTGTCACCTCTTATTCCATGATCTGTCTAAAGACTTCAACACAGTATGCTTTCATATCCTATTACTCAAGCTCTCCCGTGCAGGAATATGCAATCCTTCCCTATCATAGTTCAGCAGTTACCTCTATGAGACAACAAGGTGTGACATCTCAAAAATCTATATCATCTTTTTCCCTGTATCCATAGCTGTCTCTCAAGGCTCAATATTAGGTTTATTATAGACTAGCTGACCTTGTGAACCACTGTAAACATAGCCAGTTTCATTTGATGTGAATCAAACTCTGTACCTCTTGTTTATGAGGTAAATACATTTACTATTATGCCAACCCAAATCCTAATTTTTATTTTATTCATAAATGACCTGCACCTAGCTACCAACCAAGCCACCATCAGCCAATATTCAGATGACTCCACACTTTTTTGCATGGCAAAACAATATGGGCAAACAACAGCTCACCCAAGAGTTTTTTCTCCAGAATTGAAGCCTGGCTGACAACTCACAACTCATCCTAAACCCCAGTAAAACCAAATTGATCATACTTATCCCAAAGCGGCTACCTCTAGTCAAAAACTCCTTCTCAGTCACTCACTGCTTCCAGTCTCATTAAGGTGGAACAAGGCAAGCATACAAAGTCCCTAGGAGTAATTCATGAAAACCTGAAATTTAAAACATCATGTAAAGAAACTAAACAGAGACCCAGTGCCCTTTTTGGAGCAAAACCTTACCTAACAAGACACCTCTAGAATAAATAATGCATCATTCTTTGTCAACGCAACTCTCCTGTCTGCAGCCCCTGTGTTAATTAAACTAGAAGCCACTCATCTTCAACAACTTAAACAGTACTATAACAAAATAGCAAAATTTGCTTCTAATCATTATAGAGCTCATCCCTGTATAGCTCTTAAGCAACTTCATCAGCTAGAATTAAGGCACTACTTAACTTGCTTCCAACTAGTCACCAAAATAAATTCATATATAAGCCAAAAAATGCACTAGTCTAAGCAATGTCCTTCAGTTTTATACCCCTGGTAGATTTTCATAGGCTAGTACTAAACGCCCTTGCGAGTTATTTTAAGTCTAGCCAATTATCTCTTGTGAGGCTCAAACCCTGCACCTTGCGTTTATAAAACAACACATTAACCATTAGTCCACCCTCCCAACCTATTTGCATTCTGCTAATAAAACGGTACTGATGGTTAACAAATCAAACAATACTGCTGGCAACTCCTTCTCCTGCACCCATCACACAAAAATATGGAACACATATCTTGTCGCATCAGATTAACAAAAAACAAAAACTCCTTCAACTTCATATAAAGGAACACCTAAAGAGTACACGGATATGGTCATGTACTCTCGTTAATAAGTCTATAGTACACATACCACCCCGTTTCTCTCACTCTGCGAATCCTAATTACTGCCAGTGTCCTACTTATTAACAAACTCGCATGCCCTTGCTCCATTTTCTAACTATCTCAGTAATATTACTCCGTTTCCTTTCAGCTTCTCTCCATTCTTCTCACATCATGCTATCTCTCATGCTTGTTTATCTTCTTGATTGATTCTGGGTCCTACTAATCCATCCTTCTTCAAATACCATTCATTTTTGTCTACCTCAGCATTGTAGAAATACCTGTTTGGCATACTTAACACTTTTCTGTGAATAATGTTATTTTGTATACTATATAATAACCAATTAAAATTATACCACTGTATGCATATTATATGGAAACAACAGCTGCTATTTTAGAATGTTTGTACTGGATTTTTTTCTCTCCAGGCCTCAACTGAAAAGGGGTAGTTTTCTGTCCATTCTGACCATCCTTGTAAAGAAATGCAATAAATAAAGTGTAGCTTGCAATGAAGCACCTTGAAATTTAACAGGGCCATCTTATGACTAAAATAAGCAATTGCTCAAGATTGTTGGAAGGTTCCTTGAAAAATCAGAATACTAACTTTAATTTAGAAAGCTTTTACATTATAAAAAAATATATATTTAATTATATCAGTTTTCTTAGGGATGGAGTATAATTATCAATGTTTTGAAAATTCTGAAGCAGAATAAATTGTCATATATTTTTATGGAAGGGATTAAAATAAAATGCAATTTAAAGTGGTATGTGGTATAGAAATGAAGATTGTTAAGGGAAGGCTTTATTGAATATTGAATCCTGATGAATGTCATTCCTTTTTTTAATTTTTTTATGATACTGAAGAAGAATTGCAATGAAATATTTATATTTAGTGACCCTAGGCAACAATGAGTTTTGATCAGTACGTAAAATCTTTCTCCATTCTGTACAGCAGCAGCAATTTGTTTTATGTGTCACATCATTGAGTATTCTGAACTTTCCAGAGTGTTAAACTTCATGGCTATTGGGCTGTAAGCTCAGTCACATTTAAAACTCTTAAGGAAAGCTGCAGACTGTGCAGCACTTAAAATGGATTTTTTTAAAAGAGAAGGGGTTTAAAATGTTTTATGTAAGGGTATCCTTTTGTGGACACCCTGATAGTTTCATTAAAGCATAGAAAGGGAGAGATCTGAAAGAATGAAAAGGGTGTGACAAAGCAAAGAGGGGAACACACAAGAGAAACATCAAGAGGGTTTGTAATGGAGGAGGTGGCAGAAGATGGCAACTATGTTTTTGTCAGGAGATAGCCCCCCCCCCATTATTTATTTATTTATTTTTTTTATGTGAGAGGGTAGTGTGGGTGAGAAATAGATAAGAGGGTGTAGGAGACTGAGTAAGGGAGGAAGGGCTGAGGAAGCACCATCTGGAGTCCCAGTCCACAGAGACATAAACATGTCTACTACCAGATGGTGTTACAGTGGAGGACCCTGATGTTGAGGGTGTAGGGGCCTGTGTTATATTGGTGGCCACCACAAACTGGGAGACTGTGTCTTCTACATGCTTAAGAGAATTCTCATGTGTACTACCTCCACCCATGTGTCACCTACCAGGCTCTGAAGCCACTTCTTGGTGAGACCTGCCAGACTGCCATATGCTGAAGGGCCTGCAAGACATGTGTCTCCACCCCTACCCTTCTAGTACATTCCCAGACAGACACAGGATGATCTTTATCTAGTCTGGGAGGTATGTGCCTGTTCCTGAGACATATGAAGCTGTAAAAAAAATGAAATATAAATGGTAGAGAAACAAAAAATAAAAGAGAAAAATATGCATAATTAAAATAAGAAAAACAGAGAAAAGGGATGTTTGGAGAGTTAAAACAGAAAAAAGCACAATAAATCCATACACCATCTTTACATACGACTTTGTACACTATTGAAAAATTGCAATAAAGCCTTTATTGAAGTAAAACTTCTGTATGGAACGTGTTTGTGCATACAGTTGGAGTATTCATTTGGGATGTGCTTCTATATTTGGGAAGAATGTAAGACTAGTGCTTATGCATACTTGGGATGAATTGAAATGCCAAGAGCTTTTGACTCGTGACTTCTTGAAGGGGAGTATGTATCTCTGAAGTTCTGCACACACAATACATTCAGTACATTACTAAAAATACCTTTTGTAATTATTAGAAGTAATCAGGTTTAAAACAATATCTGTAGCTTGAAATGTCATAGTTTCAGTTGCATTTCTTTTATCTGCAAAGCTTTAAAAATAATTTTCTTAATACCACTAAGGTTACAGGAGTTGTACGTGCACATACTTCTCGCTCTCTCTCTCTCATTTTTACAGTAAAATAAATGATTTTCAATCCTTTTTATGTTTCTTATACATATTACAAACTAATAAGACAGAATTCTCTGACTAAATTTCTACTTACCAGAAGATTCAACTAGCCTTATTACTCTTGTTTCTGTTGTATTCTATTTCTTCCTCAGCTATAATTAAAATTCTTGTTTACCTAAATTTACACTATGAACACTAAGTTTCAATTTTATTACTACATTTGTTGCACTTGACTGTATTTCACACCAGCTGTTGCTTTTACTTTTTTATGAAAAGATCTGTTATGCTGTTTTATTCTGTTGCTATATTTAATTTAGGAAAAGACTGTGTTGCTTTTTCTCTGTTGCCTATTTAATTTAAGAAAAAAAGTATTCTGCTTTTATTCTGTTGGTCATAGTATAGATTGGATTCAGACCAGCTGAATCCAGTTCTGTTTGAGGACTGAGCACTAAAAATTAGGATATCTTCTTTTGGAGAAACCCCACCCCCCTATAAGCTTGTGGCAGGAGCGTACAATAGGACTATCTAATTGAAGGTTACTAGTCCAGGGCTCAGTTTGACCCATTTCATTCATGCAGGGCTCAGTTTGAGTTATTTCATTGTTGCAGGGCTTGATTTCAACTTTTTCATTGCTTTCTTTGTATTAGCTGCTTTGCTGTTGTTTGTACATAATGCACTATTGTGCACCGCCAGGCAGAGTGGGTAACTTTTGATGATTATAGATTCAAAAGAGCCAATAGATGTATTTTCCTTTAGAAGCAGCTGTTATTTAGCAGAGCAGTTCTTAAACAGCTCTCAGCTGTTCAGTGAACCACCCAGCAGCAATTTTACCTGTTGCCTATCAATATCAGGCCTATCTATTCCCCTTTTGATAAACCTTCTACTGAACACTCCATAGATTAGTCTCCCTAAAATAGCCCCGTTCCAGGTACCCCCATCTTTTTCTCCTTTTCTGTGGAGATACCTGGTTCAAGCCTTGCATTATAGACTGCCAGTTTCCATCTGTTTCTCCTGCTAGCTTGATTAACTGAGTTTTTTGAGACAGTGCAGCAACTGCCTCATGCACATTGACAACCCTTTACTCCTAAATCACTCAAGAACATTTTGCGAGAGATGATCTTACACTAAGAATCTGGAATTACTGCTCTCATCCCCAGAACAGCAGCACTAAACATGTTGTCAGCTAACACACCATGACTCTTACTCATAATATGCACCCAACACATAGACTGTCATATGCAGTGGTACTATTCAGAAACCTTCCTAAATACCAGAAACCTCCAAAACACATATATGCTACACCTAACACTAACCCCAAGCACCCAATACACATAAAAACACTTGCACCAGTGTCTCACCAAATAAGCCCTTTAGTAAATACACATCTGTTCCAAATGCTTTAGTTATAGGTGAAGCTATAGTGAGATATACAGATGTCCTACTAACCAGGTTAAATGAGGAGAAGGTTACGGTTAGCTGTCTGGTGTAAGGATTCATCAATTTACATGTGCACTCATGTGTCTCAACAACAATTACCATTATGACTCCATCATAGTTCATGTAGGTGTGAATGACATGAGACGTACCTCTCTGGACTATATGAAAAGAGACATGATTGAACTTTCTGAATATGTTTCCCAGGCAGGTATGTCCTTAGCTTTGAGCAGCATTTTACTCTCACCTAGGATGACAACACAATATATACAAAAAATGATTGACTTCAATAATTGGCTAAGTTTCAGGTGTCATTCTAAGGTGATCCAGTTCCTGTCAGGCTGGGATGACATGGTGGATAGACCACGCTGCTTTGCCAGAGATGGACTTCACCTGGCACCTCTAGGCTTTTGGTTGCTGACTAAGGTGCTTGCCTCCCCCATAATACCTTTTTTAGACAAGGTCACAAAAACAAAATTTCCGATGTGAAAATATCAAACACAAAAAAACTAAGAGTCATGCTGATAAATGCTAGGTGTTTAAATCAGAAACTGCACTCTCTGGAAACACTCCTTTCCCTGGAAGATGTTGATGTCTGTGCAGTCACAGAAACCTAGTTCAACACTGCAGTAAGTACCCCACCCTTGCAAGGCTATAATGACTTATAAACTTTCAGACAACAAATTGGAGGTGTGAGAACCAAAGGAGGTGGAGTATCTATCTTAATTAAAGATAATTACGCCTCTAGACTGGATATACAAGATAACTCTATGGAGTTACTCCACATCCAAATTACAGTGGGTAAGACCCCACTTCATTTCATCACCAGTTACAGGTCCCCTTCCATGAATCAAGAAACCCATACAGCTTATTTAGGCCTACTTGGGACAATTAAAGTACAAACTAACACCCTAGCCATGGGTGATTTCAACTATCTCTCCATTAATTGGGAAACTTATATGAGCCCAAACTCACTCACACAAAGGTTACTGGATTTTGTTAACTTAAATGCCCTGGAACAAATAGTGCACCACCCCACAAGGGGCTCTAATATTCTAGACCTGGTCCATACCAGTATGAGTGACTGATGAAACAGCTCATGTGTAGGGCCTGCACTGGTTAAATCTGACCATAAATCTGTCATTTTGGAAGTAGCAATAGCACCAGAACTCCCCAAATGAGAAGTCAGGCTAAAAAAAACCTCACCAAAGCTCACTTTATCCTCCTAAGGGGTGGTATAATCGACTTGCAAGCTCTAGTTCCCACATCTTTCATTGACAGCTATACGAAGGTATACACTGATGCCCTGTATAAACATCTACACAAATGTATAGGCACAGCCCTGCCTGATAGGATTAAAGCAAGATCCACAAGAAAAAGCAAACCATCCTGGTGGAGTCTAGCATTAATAGATTATACAAAAATAAGTAAAAGAAGGTGTTGTCTAAAAATAGAAAAGCAAGAACCCAGAATTGGAAGAGCACCCCTCCTTGGCCTAAACAAGCAAATAAGACAACTCATAAAATCATCAAAGAGAAACTATGAGAAAAATTTGCACCATAGCCAAGGATAACTATAAGACTTTCTTCAGTTACATCTGCAGCCTAAAAGGTAGGACTTAGATGTGTGCTCAAGTAATTGTGGATGGTATGACACACATTGACCCTGTGGAAACTGCATACCCACTAGCAGATAGGCTTGGTGAAATCCTCATCCTCTCTACCCCCCCCAAAAGAGTACCACAAATCATGTCTTCAACATCACTTCTTCCCTGCATCTCTAAATAGCAAGTCATCAATGCTCTTTCCAAGCTAAGAACACAGCCTCCATGGGGCCAGATGGCATTCCAGGCTGTGCTCTTAATGTTCTTAAACAAGAGCTAGCTACTCCACTAGGCACCCTATTCAACCACAGCCGGAGTACTGGCTTTGTCCCCACTGAATGGAAAATAGTATCTGTTATCCCCTTCCACAAGGGCAGCTTGGCAACAGACCCAGGTAACTATAGACCTATAAGTTTAACCAGCCTCATCTGTAAGGCAATGGAACGAATCATCATGGATCTCATAAATAAGGATATAGGAGACTTCCAAACCCTAGATCTGTTTCTGTTTGGTTTTGTCAAGGGTAGGTAATGCCTGCTTAATCTGGTGGACTTCCTCGAGAATGTGACCAGAACCATAGATGAAGGCACAGCTGTGCACATAGCCTGTCTTGACTTGGACAAGGCCTTTAACACAATCACACATTTGTGCATCAGTGGCAAACTGCTCCAGTTGAAAATCAACTCCTATGTTGTCAGGTGGGTTGCAAACTGGCTCACAGATCGATAACACTCAGTCAAAATGGGTGACTTCACTTCTATCAGTAGACCTGTCACCAGTGGGGTCCCATAAGCATCAGTGCTGGGCCCCATCTTGTTTGGTATATACTTCTCAAAAGTCCAGGCCAAAATGGATGTGGTGTGGCTAACCAAATTTGTGGATGATTGCAAATTAGGTGGTATCATTGAATCCCCGAGTGATGTCAGTGTTCTTCAAAAGGGAGTTACACAGACTAATGACTGGTGCCAAAGCCATGGTCTTAAACTAAATGCTAAAAAATGCATCAACATTCCCTTTGGTAAAAACAATGTCCATGCTGATTATAAAATAAACAATAATACCATAAGTACCAATTCTTTAGTGAGGGACCTGGGAACACAAGTTGACGATGACCTCAACTTCAACCTCCATGTGT
Organism: Protopterus annectens; assembly: GCF_019279795.1. Lineage (NCBI taxonomy): Eukaryota > Metazoa > Chordata > Ceratodontiformes > Protopteridae > Protopterus > Protopterus annectens. Next base: position 549,836,549 of record NC_056744.1, read on the forward strand.
CTACTTTGGTGAGGAAGGCATTCTACCTCAGTCACCTGATTAGCAAAGGCATTGCCTCAAGAGCAAAAGAGGTTATAACTCCCCATGTACTCATCCATCATCAGGCCTATTATTAAATATAATGCTCCCTTTGGTATGTACAGTACCAGACACCTGCAGCAACTTGAGAGACCTCAGAAATTTCTAATTAAGAAAATTCAGGGTCTCCAGCACGTCTTATTTGATGTCACTGTACTTAGTAGCGTATGGACTACTTAGAGAGGATTTATGCCTGGCTTACATAGCTATGTCTGACCCAAATCTTATGAAAATGCAGCACATCTGTAAGTCAAATATGGGACTAGTTTCACCTATTCCAGAGACATCAGTCTAGACTGTGACATAAATAGGACCTGCTGGAGAGACAGATACATCTCTCAGAGGTTGCCACTCCCTTGGAACAGGCTTCCAATCCATGTCAAGTAGAGCATCTCTATGACCCTGGATGACTGGATAGGAAATCATAAACTTCTGCCAGGGATTGCCCCTGTTTCTCTCCTGGACATCGGTAGTTTTTACTAGAAAAATCTTGGGCATAGACACTATTTCTCATGTAGTATTATATTGGGATTTAATGGCTAGGCTTGTAAAAAAACCTTGGGTCAATAGCTTAGTAACATCCTATATACTGTGTGTGTGTGTGTGTGTGTGTGTGTGTGTGTGTGTGTGTGTGTGTGTGTGTGTGTGTGTGTGTGTGTGTGTGTGTGTGTGTGCATTTCTGTCTAAGCAATAACTCCTTTCTGGTCTCTGTTTTATTTTCTCTTATATTTGCAAAATTGTATGAATTTGTACAATACTGTGCCAGTATTACTCATCATGCAAGAGGAAAGTAAATATGAAATGTATGTGGAGTGTTGTTTTCAAAATAGTATGATGTGCACGTAACACCGAGTTCAGGTATAGTTAATTCACAAACACAGAAATGTAGCAATTCATGGATGCTGGCATTTCATTTTCTGTACAATTGTGTCTGATATGATATGATAAGATAATATTGAAGTCAAACATTTCTCAGTAAAGTCTGTGCTGGTCATTCACTTGGCACAGCAAACACCACCCCCTTCCCTAACCTCTAACTAGGGTGTGGCATCTCAGACCGTGTTGTATATGCAGGTAGAAATACATTTTAACAAACAGCTGTGCTACATAACTGTTTTAGTTATGTTTTGATGGCCTATAGAAAACTGGCTTTATGCAATGTAACTATTGTCATTTTATGCAACAGAAATAAAATGTAGATGTGTAATTGCAATTTTAATTTCCATATTTATAAATCCATTAACAAATATGTTTTGTAACCCAGGACATGATTACAGAACTACATGAACAGATTATTTTAATAAACTTATGTCACATTTGTATATATTATTAAAATCTGTTAACACCTTACTCATATCCATCTTTTTTAAAAAAATGCAAGTATGATTACAAACATGCTTATATTTTCTTCTGCATTTCATAATAGCATTGCAAGTACTATTTTCAGGTACAAATTTCTTTCTTAGACAATACCTCTAGCCATGCCAACTTGTTACACTTTTTATACCTTTAATATGAATCATTTAAGAAACAATTTTTTTTTTACTTACTTTAGAACTCTGGCTTTGTCGCCACTACGTGGTTTACCCACTTGCCCACTTGCCCTACTAGTCAGGCCTACACTTTTGCAAATCATCATAATGGTGACAGCACTGCTGGGGTGGGTTATACCTGTCTGACAGGTGATTGCCCGACTCCTGACAGATATCGATTTTTATTCCGTGCACTCTGTCTTGTGTACACTCCGATCTTATCTTGAAATGAATCATTGAAAAGGTAGAGCATTATCATGGACTCCTTACTTGACCAGCTTGGAGAAGGGTTTCTTACTTTCATAGGTGCTGTCATCTTTCGAAGTGCTATAACAACAATGAGGAAATTATGGTAAAGGGTGTATTAATCGAGGTTAGAACCACTCAGTGTGGGTGTCACATCACCTTAACCAAACTCATTTTACTAGCAGGGGCATTACAATAGCTGTTGATATTATTAGCAAGTTTGGATTAACCCAAACTGCTTTGTCACATACTTTTTTTCTTTCTATACTTGATTAAAATGGGAATATATGATTAATAATTTGTATTGATAATACTTATTGGTAAAAATTATTTGTTTTTACTCTAACACCAGTATGTCTCATGTAGTACAGCAGAATTTTGTTTTTTAGGGATGAATATCACTATGTGCGTTATGTTTAAGATTTAGGAAGATATAACTTGTTTGCGGTGCTAGGGTGTGACACACAGTGTTGGATGGGCAGGGACTACCTTTCAGATTGCTGCAAACTTGACATTCAAATGACTACATTTTTTAACTGCATTCTGATCTTGTCTAGTTTATGGTCATTTGGCCATTCCTGCGGCAAGCTTGAGACAGTTGCAGAGTAATGCAGATTGCAGAACTATCTCATAGCACATCCATGTCAGTCTGAAATGCATTTGTGTTACTTTGTCTGTGTATTCATGTTTGACAAAAAATCTAAATTCAACGATACATCTCAGGGCACATTTGAATACCACTACAATTCATAAAGATGAATGTAAATCAGCCTAATTTCCATTGAACACATATAAATGGCCCTGAATGTTTAACAATAAGTTGAGCAGCACCATATTAATAGCCGAGATATGTGACAAATGCATTAGGATACCGCAGACATAATTAGTAAGGAAATATTTTTAAAAATATGTTATACTTTAATAGGAAACACAAATATTTCATTATTGAATTAAGAATCATTTGTAATGAACTTACATATATGATGTGCATGTTAAGGTGGCAATGACTGATTGGTAGATTTGTGCCATTTTGATATGATGGCAGCACTAGTGGAAATGATTACTGATGACAGAAAAGGATCATTAGTGTGGTCAGGGGCAGCTCGTGCTATCGGACTGCCGGACTGCAGCCCTCCCACCTACAAAAACAAAAAAAAATCTTTAAAACTAAAAAACAAAGCTGAAAAAAAAAAAAAAAAAAAGCATGAGTCCCAACTCCTCTGAAGACTTCAGACTGCCTTTACCAGCAGTCCGGATAGAGAAACACAGGTAACCAGCAATCATTGCTGCAAGTGCACCCAGGAATCAGTGCAGTGACGACCGCACAGAAGAGGAGGTCCAGACTGCTTCGGCTGCAGGCAGACCCAATGAGGAGAGAGGTGAGCTGGAAGACCCAATGAGGTATGAGAGAGGTGAGCTGCTCTCGCAGACATATTGCGTGGGCTGGATTGCTCTGTTTTGCAGGTGGGTTTGGTCACTGGCTGGATTCATGCAGGAGGTAGGTATGTGTGGATTCATGCAGGAGGTAGGTGTATGTGGATTCATGCAGGAGGTAGGTGTGTGTGGATTCATGCAGGAGGCAGGTAGGCGTGTGTGTGTGTGTGTGTGTGTAATGCCCCAGTTACTATATACTGGTGGCTAGAGAGAGCAAATGGTGGTGGATAGAGATACTCAGGCTTGAACGCTGTACCTTGGATGCAGGTGGCAAAGACCTGAATCTCCTCTCCACCACCATTTCTAAAAAAAATTTTGCAGATTTTTGCCTCATATTTGTTCTGTTCCTCATAAAATCTGTGGTTTCTGTATCTACATTTTTCCTTGCTAAGTCTGTAGTGTAGTGGTGCACTGGTAGCATTGCTGCCTAACAACTACAGATTCTCTGGTTTGATTCTTGGCTGGCGTGCCTTCTGTGTGAAATTGTTCTCGCAGTTGTCTAAGTTCATAACATGGATATTTGAAATTTGTCCCTATTTTTGGGACTGTATTCCCCCATTATTGGCTTTGTCCAGGTATTCTGTGCTAAGGTTGAGAGTTATCTATGGTAGGAACTGTATTCATTGAATGTTTGGGGACTGTATCCCCCCCCCCCCCATTGCTGGCTTTGTCCACATGTTTTTTGCTAAGAGGTTGAGAGCTATAGTGAGAACTGAATTCACTGAATATGTTTGGGGGCTGTATTCCCCCCATTATTGGCTTTGTTCAGGTGTTTTGTGCCAAGAGGTTGACAGCTATTGGCTTTGTCCAGGTATTTTGTTTTAAGGTTGAGAGTTATCTATGGTGAGAACTGTATTCATTGAATGTTTGGGGGATGTACCCCCCCCCCCATTACTGGCTTTGTCCACATATTTTTTTGCTAAGAGGTTGAGAGCTATAGTGAGAACTGAATACACTGAATATGTTTGGGGGCTGTATTCCCCCCATTATTGGCTTTGTTCAGGTGTTTTGTGCCAAGAGGTTGACAGCTATGCTGAGAACTGAATTCACTAAATGGTAGCCATTTGAGTTTGTCTTCCTATCTTTTACAAAACAGCTGATTTGGCTTAGTGGTATGTTTCCCTGACTGTTTTGCACAGGGTCCCCTGGGTTAAAGACGTGGCAGTGAAATGCATGGTGGTAACACAGCATTTTATTCTAGCAACTTTCCAACATTATACAAGCAATGTTTAAAATGTGTCCCTGGTTTTTGGGCTTTTGTCCCCGCCCCAATAAATTTCGGCTTTTTCCAGATTTCTTGTGCTGCAAAGTTCAGAGATACAACTGCGTGTCGAGTAGATTTTACAAGGAGCTGAGAGCTGCAGGGGAACAAAACTTTAGTGCTGCGTACTCTAAATCTGCTTGCATTAATAGCACAACAGGTAGTGTACTTGCTTTTGATGCAGAAGGCTGTGGGTTCTACTCCCACAGTAGATAGATGCAATGCTGATACTGTACTGTGTTATAAAGTGGGTGGATGCTACAGTCCGTTTTGGCAAAGATACCTAGAGTAGTAACTATGAACCTGAACCTGTTATCAGTTTGCCATACAGTCCCTATTGCTATATTACTAGCTTATCATTTTTTTTTAATGCATGCAACATAGGCAATTTATTCCTCAAGGGCAACAGGCACTTAATTTGTAGATGAATAAACAGTGACACATAAAGTTGTTTGCTAGCAGCAACCTCTTCATTGTTACAGATTTCTTTAATGTGGAATTATTTAGATGACTTTTACTACTTTAGAGATTGTGCATATTTACTGATACTGGTGGACTGTAGAAGGTTGAGTAGACTTTTATGATGGAAATGTTCTGAATTAGGTAGTTTTGTCATTGGTGCATGCATTTTGTTTCATTGTTTACTGGAAAATTTTTCAAAACAATAAATTTAAAATGCTGTCTAACAACTGTACTGTATTGTACAAGGAATATAATTTAGTAGAATCAGGAAGGTGTATCAAAGAGCACATGTATGTTTCATGTGCAAGGGGCCTATGACTTGAAAACAGCCCAAAGTTATTCTTTATCTGCCACTGGCAAAATGTATTTTCTTTGAATGTGGGTTTCAATTCTGTTTCATTGAATGTGAGTTTCAATGGCAGAGAAGTTTTTAATGCTAAGCCTGTTTTCATTGTGAGACTGCGTTGCTTTGTTTAGCAGATGTCTTAGTGTTTGTGCTGTAAAATGCAAAATAAAACTTTCAAATGAAATCCAAATCATCATAGAAGTAAAGCAGTATGCACATTAGTGTTTATGATAAATGGAGTGAAATAGCCAAGTAATGGATCATTGGAATGGCTGCAGGGGGGAGGGCTCCATTCGACCATGATTTTGTGAGGGGGGAGGGCGGCAAACTCAGACAGCCCCAGCTGAACTATACCTCCCAACTGTCCAGATTTCCACAGAATGAATAGATTTTTGCTTCTTATTTTTGGTTAGTTCCACATAATATTTGTGGTTTTCTCATTTAGGAATTAAGTCACTAAATAATGACACACTGAGTTTCAGACTTCATAACCTTCAGAAAAATGAATGCTAAAGTAAGACCTGTTCTATCAACTGTCTCAGGTTATACAAGAGCAATTTATAGTACTGTTTATATGTTCCCCCAATATATTTGGCCTTGTCCAGATTTATTGCATTAACAGGTTGAGAGGTATGTGCAAATAAATTGCTTTATAGAATTAAGCATAGCCAAACCTCTCAACTGTCCCCGAATTAGGCTCAAAATGTTGCTCTTCCCCAAATAATCCCTCCACAAAATAGCAATTTTGGAAGAAAACATGGAGGGTTTACAATTAAGAAATAACTGTAATAATCAGAGTTATAGATTACTTTTATTTCAGAAATGCATGTAGATTCTTTTATTTTGTCAGCTGCTCAAGTTAGCAGTACTATTATTAAAAAAGTGTCCCTTCTTTGACAGGTTTCCAGCTGTATTTTCTGGCTATTTTATATTTTTGCATCACATTTTTGGTCCATTTTTCATAAATTTGTTTTTTTGGCAAATTAGTGGTAAATCATTAAAGACTGAAGTTAGAAAATAATGACAGACATTTGAGTTTCAGATTTCATATCCTTCAGAAAATTCATACCAATGCAAGACCTACTATTCTATTATCTTTCTAAGTTTATAAGAGCAATATTTAAAAATTGTCCTTATTTTTGGGCCTTTGTCCCACTTCTATGTATGGCTTTGCTCTGAGGGTGAGAGGTATGACAAATGTGTCAGGGCCGTCACAGTCAGCCAGAGACATTTCAAATTGTGACATACTTGTTGCACCCTGCTCCCCCATGTAGTGACTCTGGATGTGTCCAAGCAAGGCAAGGAGCAGTTATGCAGTGTAAATGTGCAGGGTATCCCCCCATCCAAGGTAGAGTACTGCAGTGGCTTTTCATCTGTTCTTGATTTTGCAGAATGGTCTGGTTTCTGTGATATTTTTGTACTGTTGATTTATACTTATTACTCAAAGTGCCTGTTGCTCTCTGTTTTAAGTAGCAATGCTTTAATGACCATCAGGTAAGCTTGTCTGAGATCATAACATGCAAGTAAGCTTTAATAAGCCTGCCAACATTGAAGCCTTTCTGTTGTTGCCATGCAGAGAATACTTAACTAGATAATGTATAAGCGTTGGGTATTGAAATGCATATGAGAGTATTTGTAATAAAGGACAGGATTACATTATTTTAAGAAGCTCATTACACTTGTTGGAGACTTCCAGTGATCTCTGAGGGCTTTACCCATAAACTAAACAGAATGCCATTTATGTGTGGTCCATAACCTGTACAGTAATCCTTTAAGCAATGTATCTTGAGCTTGTTTGCTTTTCATTTTTTACTTTGATCATGTTTTCCCCATGAAACAAGTAGATAGTTGTCAGGCAGCAGGTCTTTTTTGGATAAGAAACATTTTTACAAGTGGGGGCATCGCAGAGATTGCTACTTTCAGCATGTTACTTGGTACTTTAATAAAGCTGAATATAAATTATAATTAGAACTGCAGTGCAAGAAGAAGCGGTTTGAGTTGAGTGCTGCTTGTTTTTCTTATACTTGATTTTGACTGGCATTCCAGTAATGTATTTAAAAAGTAATTTATTTTTTCATGCCTCTCAACCTTTTTGTTTCCATCTAGATAGTAAGTAAGCTGTCAAGCTGCCAATACATTGAAATATTTTTATTCTTTTATACTTCATTTGTCTTGATTGGACTCTCATAATGAGGGTTTGGCACCCAGGGCAGCATATTTAATTAAAGTTTAGTTTTTGTGATTTTGAGCATAGCTCCTCCCCTTTCTAGTTGTCCGCACCCCCTTCCCATTGATCCCACCCATTCGGCTATCTCCTGCAGCCCCCCTTTGATTTGAAGTCACCAGCTGCCACTGAGTGTGGTATAATTTACTAATTGTGCATGCACGGGTATAAATGCAGTAATTTACTACCCACGTTCTGTTGTGCAAAAGATATCAACAGGTATGTGTGAAGAATTTGATATTTTGGGATAACAGCCAGAAATAAAAAATGGCAGAATTATTAGTACATGACAATACAGAGGGTAGAGCAAGGATGTTTTTGTGAAAGAAGTGATTGCATTCATGACCCAAATGAACTGCAGGTAACATATTGCAATCTCACGTGGCTATATTGAGATTTCTCTGTGTAGTTAAATGGTTTGTGTTGAGTAACATTTTTATTTAATGTGGACAGCAGGAAAACTTGGTTTTTATTTTTGTACTTTAAAATCTGATTGCATCCATACATTGTTGTCACACTTTTTTACTGTGGACATTTTTTTTTTGCACATGTAGTACTGATGGAAAATAAAGGGTCAAAGAAGAGAAAGAATAATTTCATCCCTGAGGAAAATCGTGTCCTTATGGCAGGACATATGGGAAACTTCCTTTTGATAAAGAGTGGCCCAGACAAGCTAAGAGGAACTAGACTTGGAGCCAAGCATTTGTTAATATTAATGTAGTTGGTAGAAGAAATTGAGCATTGGCACAGTGCAAGAAAAAGGTAAATTATAGGGTAGCGCATGCCAGAATTAAAGCTGACAAAATGCAATTTCCTGTACTGCTATGGGCGGATCCAAATCTTATTCAATTAACTCCAGATAAGGAATACCTTCTATTCATCCATGGGGAGAACTGACACAGAAGATGGTGGAACTGAAATAATAAGAGGTGGTGTGCTCCATCCTACCAATCTATCCAGCAGCAGCACAACTCATTGCTCCTGAAGGGCCTAAAATCAGCAGAACACATGTGTATAGACAGAAATGAATGCTGACAAGAACAATATAAATCAACACATCACAATTAATTACTATTAAGTGAACCTTGTACATCAGCAAAAAATGGAAATGAAGGCAGTGTGTATGCTAAGTGGCCCACTCACCCCGTCATAAGTATAATTTACTGTATGCTATTGCATTATTGTTAATGTTTTCAATTAACTTTCTGCAGGGTCAGCATCAGAAACAAACAGTTCACTATACCAATAAAGTTGGATGATGTCAGCAGCAAAATGGGTGTTACTGTTGCTGCTTCTGCTGCTGCTGATGTTAACATAGCTGTATTTATGAGGGAGTCTGAGGAAGGTGGCACTCAGTCCCCAAGTTTAATGGCAGGTTCTCTCACCCCACAACATGTTAATAACTCTGCAGAAAGTGCCATTGTAACACAATGTCAAGCTCAAGTTGACATATCATTCAAGTTTGTACAGGAGGAACAACCTTGTACATCTACATCAGTATCTCCAAGCCCAGAGGGATACCCCTGCACCTCTACACCAGTACCTCCAAACCTAGAGGGATACCCCTGCACCTCTACATCAGTATCTCCAAACCCAGAGGATATCCCTGCACCTCTACACCAGTATCTCCAAACCCAGCAGAACACCCCTGCACCTCTACATTAGTATCTCCAAACCTAGAGGGATACCTCTGCACCTCAACACCAGTACCCTCAAACCCAGAGGGATACTCCTGCATTTCTACACCAGTACCTCCAAACCCAGAGGCATACCCTTGCACCTATACACCAGTATCTACAAATACAGATGAACACTTAGAGGATGATGCAGGCATTCACAGGTAACAGTGTCCACAGTTACACTTTTACAAATGGGATCCAGGCAGACAAATTTCTTACAACTACCCAAGAAACACATAAAGCATTTGCTGGTTTACTATCAAAATTTTGAACCGTACTCCATCGACTGTACTATCGTCGAACACGGAAGTTCGAAAATGGTAATATCGATGTAAAAAAAACAATCTAGGAACGGGTTTTAACATGGGTCGAGGTAGGGGAAATGCTTGTAGTTCGGAATAATACTGAACACCTACCTCGACCCATGTTAAAACCCGTTCCTAGATTGTTTTTTTGACATTAATATTACCGTTTTTGAACTTCCGTGTTCGACGATAGTACAGTCGACGGAGTACAGTTTGAAATTTTGATAGTAAACCGCACTTGCTGCCCAAGAGGAAATGTACTGTGACATTGTTAGGGGTCAGAGCACTGCCACAGGGATTCAGTTGGAAACGGTTAGAATCCTCCAGGGTATGGATGATGATTTCCAGAACTACTTTGAAATGACGGAGTAGGGATAATGTCATGAGCACACTGATGCATAGTATGGTAGCACATCAAACATCAGTGGCCACCTCCATTCATACACTGGTTAAGACATGCCAGAATTAAGCTGGAGTCAGGGTTACAAGAGACAAAGGATGAGGTATTATCCAGATCCATGGGTGACAATCACATGATAATACCACTACTTCTCAGGACAGTATTTTCAGTACTCAAAATGAACAAGCAGATCACATTTCACACATTCTATGTCAGCGTTTATCTACACCTATTAGGACCTCACATTCAAGGTCAAAATCAGTTACACCATCAATTAGCATGTCTCTAGGAGATATATATATAACTCATTTGATTTTGAACTCCTGTCAATCAGCTTCAAAGACACTGTCTGTTTGACTGGAATTTGGGTGAGGGAACAATTTTGCAACTTTATGAATTTCATCCCTGTAAAACTGGAATGTACACCATCAATGAAAGGTAGACAAAAAGCAATGTTACATGTATTTCCATTTCTACAGGTCGCAGGTGTCTAAAACATCAAAATAGTAATCCACAGAATAATTTCAGGAGAAATGTATCCTAAGCAAATGACACATTAAATAAATATCTTGCCAAGTAAAGTTACACTGCCGCAACTTCACCTACCATACTGCATGAATGATGATAGTTTCTGAAGTCAGAATTCATTGTGTATGACAGCATAAAATGAATCTTATATGCAATACAACAGAAACATCTAAGAAGAAAAAAAACAGTGCAACTAATTTTCCTTACATTTGGAATGTATTAACTCAAGCATTATTTCACTGTTGACAATATTCATTACTTTCATAAAATTAAGTAATAATTAAAGCAGAATTTATTATTGAAAGCAGACAAAAATGTGAATTGTTTTCTATCTGATGCCTTTTGACATCACTGCAAAGGAGACAGTGAGCACTCAGGCATGGTAATAGCATCTAACAGATAATTTAAAAAAATATTTTAAGATGAAAGAGAATGTCAGATGATCAGTGACAGCAGCCAATGTACCACACAGTATAGCCTACAAATATAATTGAATGCATCAATTATACTTGATGTATTCTTTTATAATAAAGAAAATACTAACCTGAATGTTATGGTCCATAGCTGTAGACTAGATTCCATCTCTTTACCTCTGCAGCCACACGCCGTGCATGAGCCTGCTGCAAGGGGTCCCTTACTACTGCTGCTGGCTGGTCACCATTAGTCATAGTGCGACTGGAACTGGGAACTGCAGTGACAGCATGTGTCACTTTGCCACCAGACCAGTGGGTGATCATGTCATGCAGACTGCAACATGCAGTAACCATCTTACATGCAGTAGCTGTTTATACTGAAGGGCACCCTATGCTTATACAAGCACCTGAAATAGCACTTCAGGCGGCCAAAGACCTACTTGAAGACATTACAGTTCTGGGACAGGAATTTGTTATATGTCTCCTCTGCAACAACACTAAAATTTCTCACTGGTATCATGTGCCATGGCTCCAATGGATATCTATTATCAGCTGAAAAAATAAAATAAATTGTGAGAGAGAAAAAAAGTTAGGACAAAAATAGCATTAAGCAATACATCGTAATGTGATTAACTACTTAAATACAATATAAAAAAAAACATTTTTTTCCACTTACCAATGAACTTTGGGCTTCATACCATATAGGAAGAGGTGGTAGAGTGAGCTAGCGTGCCAGATATGGGAATTATGTGCACTGCCAGAGTGCTAGGCAGAGACATTGGTGATGCACCCCCATGCATCACACACTACCTGGCAATTGATGGAATGATTGCCCTTCCTATTGCAGTACTACTCACCTTGTAGACCAGAAAGGGCTCTAATTTCAACATGGGTGAAATCTATCACACAGGATACCTCAGGAAAAGGTAACAGCACATCAAAAGTGCACATAGTCCTGGGTTGGTCCTGAGGGGCCATGGGGAAATAGATGTACTGATCCACATGTGCCAAGAGTGCATCCAGGGAGTTCTGAAAAATCACAACCAAAAGGAATCGCTGCTCAAATGTTCACCAAACACCAAAACGTAGAACAGTTTGAAGAAGGCACAAATCCAAGATCCACACAAAAATACTTTAATAAACCAACTCTTCAGTCCAACAAACACGAACAGTTAGTAAAATGACTGTGCAGTCCACTAACGCAATTACAGCAACACTGCGTTTTCGTTTAAACAACTTCTTCAGATGGAGACAAATGCATACCTACACAAAACACTACATTTATATACTCATTAAAATAATTAAACAATTAATCAATAAAAGGGTGAGCTAGAAGCATCTACATTTAAAGAGCTAGTGCTCATAATATAATCAAATATAATATGTAGTATAATATACTACCTTAATTTTAAAATGTAACATAATTTTAAAATACATCATTTTAAAGTACATTTAAAATACATTTAAAATACATTTAAATTAAAAAAATGAGAAAAATTTACATAGAAGGAAAAGAAAAGATGAAGAAATTAAATAAATTTATAGCTTAGCTGATCTCAGCTTAAGCACAGGCACTAAAGAGATGGCATTGTTTAATCATGGAGGTTTATTCGCCTCCAAGAAAAGCTGCCACAAAAGCTCCTTATATTCAATCGAGGTCTCCCATGGACCACCCCTTACATCTTTTTCTACTACTTCCAACACAAAGAAGCTAAATTTGGCTTCCTGACAAGTTAGTTTGTGATGGAATAAAGCATTATTAGTACATTTTATTTTCATCTCATAATAATGCTCATATATTCTATTCTTTAACTTTCTTTCCGATTTCCCTACATAAAATGCATCAAAAAATTCCCCCTCATAATGAATAAAGTTATTATTCAAAACTAAATCCATAAGAACTAGAATCAAATAAAAATCATTCTTATTAAATCTACCATATTTTAACAAGGCTTCTTCAAACCACATCATCCAATCATTGTGTGGTATAGATGAAAAAAGGTAGCTTAACACAGGGTCTTTATGATGATAATATTATTTTTATTACTATTGATATAGTGGACCTTTTTTCATCTATACCACACAATGATGGGATGATGTGGTTTGAAGAAGCCTTGTTAAAATATGGTAGATTTAATAAGAATGATTTTTATTTGATTCTAGTTCTTATGGATTTAGTTTTGAATAATAACTTTATTCATTATAAGGGGGAATTTTTTAAACAGATTCAGGGGGTAGGGATGGGAGCAAGATGTGCCCCCACATATGTTAATATAATTTTAACAGCTTGGGAAGATAAATATATTATTAATTCAAATTATGCCCACAACTGGAAATTTTATAAGCGCTTCTTGGATGATATGTGCTTTTTATGGGTGGGTACGAAGGACGAATTTTTGGAATTTTTTAAGTACATTTCAGATTCTACTGATTTTTTAAAATTTACTTATAAAGAGGATAATGAATTTTTAAACTATCTGGATATTACTATAGGCAAAGGGGATGGTTCTTTTTATTCAAAGATTTTCAGGAAGGCAACATTTTCAAATTCATATTTGGCCTTCAATAGTGCTCACCCTTACCATCAGAAAAAAGGTATTGTTGAAGGCCAATACGTGAGGGGGAGCCATATGACATCAAGAGAATGTGATGTTGATGAAGAGTGTAAAATTTTATATAATATGTTTTTGGATCGAGGCTAGCCAAAAGATCTTATTGAGTCTATAGAGAGGGAAGTTAGAGAAGGTAGGGATGATAAATTTAAACCCATTTTGGGTTTGAATGTAGTTTTGAATGTGACAAAATCCACTAAGCATAGTAGTGATGGTACAGGCAATTTTGTAGTGGACTACAATGGTAGAGCACCCAGAATTAGGAAGATTCTGGAGGAAGAATGGTATAGGTTTGGTCAGATTTCAGACTTGAAATGTATTTTTGAAGAGCCTTTGAAGTGTACATATAGAAGGGGCAAAAGTCTAAAGACTATTTTAGAGTGTAAATATGATATGAAAAAAGTAAAGGAAGGTAAACTGGGAACCTTTAAGTGTGGAAGATGTTCCCAATGCCCCTATATCTGTACCAAGCATACAATTTTTATAGAGAGTAGGGACAGATTGATTCAGAGCAAATATTTTGCTAACTGTCATACCTCTGGGATAGTGTATTTAGGTTTGTGTGACCATTGTGATGCATTTTATGTAGGGAAATCAGAAAGAAAGTTAAAGAATAGAATATATGAGCATTATTATGAGATGAAAATAAAATGTACTAATAATGCTTTATTCCGTCACAAACTAACTTGTCAGGAAGCCAAATTTAGCTTCTTTGTGTTGGAAGTAGTGGAAAAAGATGTAAGGGGTGGTCCATGGGAGACCTCGATTGAATATAAGGAGCTTTTGTGGCAGCTTTTCTTGGAGGAGAATAAACCTCCAGGATTAAACGATGCCATCTCTTTAGTGCCTGTGCTTAAGCTGAGATCAGCTAAGCTATAAATTTCTTTAATTTCTTCATCTTTTCTTTTCCTTCTATGTAAATTTTTCTCATTTTTTTAATTTAAATGTATTTTAAATGTATTTTAAATGTACTTTAAAATGATGTATTTTAAAATTATGTTACATTTTAAAATTAAGGTAGTATATTATACTACATATTATATTTGATTGTATTATGAGCACTAGCTCTTTAAATGTAGATGCTTCTAGCTCACCCTTTTATTGATTAATTGTTTAATTATTTTAATGAGTATATAAATGTAGTGCTTTGTGTAGGTATGCATTTGTCTCCATCTGAAGAAGTTGTTTAAACAAAAATGCAGTGTTGCTGTAATTGCGTTAGTGGACTGCACAGTCATTTTACTAACTGTTCGTGTTTGTTGGACTGAAGAGTCGGTTTATTAAAGTATTTTTGTGTGGATCTTGGATTTGTGCCTTCTTCAAACTGTTCTACGTTTTGGAGTTCTGCAAAATCCTCAAGGCAGAAGACTGTAAGATCCCAATGTGTCCCTAGTATGTTTCTGGAAGGTCCTGTAGCAAATATAATGACAGGTGACAACAGAAAATACACCCCTGGGATCACTTCATTGGCTCTGCTTGACAGAGGATCAGTTAATTAATCAATGGGGTGGCGAAAGCTGACACAGTCTGGCTAGGCTTATAAATGCCCTCGGGCAGATAGCCTAGTACCTACCTAGGTATGCATACTTTGGTGTCCACAGGAATAGGAAGTCAGTGCATTCCTCCAGTGCCCCTATCAGGACCAAACATACCTACAAGGACTCTTATAATGTCTCTGTCCACTTTAAACCTATCAATGATTTCCAGATTATCAAAGTTATAATGAGTAAGCCTTTGCTTATATTTTAGCCTTCTTGGCTGACGTGTGCTGCTGGGGACAAGCAGTTTTGGCCCAGTCAAGGCAAATAATTCAGACCTGGAAATATCAAAGCTTGCAGCAAGTGAAAGCATTTTTGCTGATTGCAACTCTGATACATTTGGTGAGTCTTTTTTTTATATAATGCATCTGCAACCAAAATGGAAAGTGGGAAATTCTGACTATGAATTGCAAATGCTGTAAAATATAATTCATTAGCATAGGATGATTTGCATTACTCCTCATTTGCATCTCATTATTTACATATTTGCATAAGCACATTCGAGGTCGTCATGCATTGGTGTAAAAGGTCTGTTTGAATCATAGTTGTGCTCATCCACAAGCATCACAGATATCTTCAGTGCATTTTCATAAATAACTATGAGTACCACCCTTAATCTGCATTTAGTTTGTCTTATGTGTGTTCCCAGACTATTTATGTAGGTTTTGTATTTGTTTATTATGGTTTATTGATTTTTGTCTGTTTCTTTACTGACTTACATAATGGTTATTAATGTTAAAAAGTAGTTTTTATCCTCAACACCTTGCACTCTTTATTTTATTTATGCTTTTAACTCTACCATGTAGATGTGTGTCATGAATTTTACTGAGATGTCATTTCACTTGTTATAACACAATACACCAACCTACTCAACATTTTGGTCCTCTGTTGTTGGATACAGTATACTATATGGCAGATGTCATCATGCCTCTTTACGGGGAGGTCATCGTGCCTCTTTACTCATCCCTCATCAGGCCCATAATTGAGTACAATGCCCCTTTTGGGATGTACCTTACCAGACACCTGCAGCAACTGGAAAGACCCCAAAAGTACCTCACCAAGAGGATCAAAGGGCTCAAACAGATGCCATATGCTGCCCGGTTAAAGAAACTC